>NC_073307.1:7350693-7590693 GCF_027595985.1 Sorex araneus
GGAAGGAAGGAAGGAAGGAAGGAAGGAAGGAAGGAAGGAAGGAAGGAAGGAAGGAAGGAAGGAAGGAAGGAGGGAAGGAAGGAAGATTGCCATCATTCTAAACTATAGTTTTATCACATGGTCATCAATTATTTTGCAATTATGGGCAAATATTTTCTTGACTGTCAGAAATCTTGAGTTTTCAACAGAGATCTCAGAATGGTTCATCCTTGGGAAAGTGTTAGATGCTGACATTATTATTACACGTCAGTGCTTTTTATGGTGTGGCTTTAGCCAGATGTTCCAAAATAGAGGTTCTGATTAGCCAGAGAGATGGTCACTAACAACAAAATCAAATAATTCCATATGGAAACAAATGCTTGATTGAAAACCCCCTACATCAGAGCCCCTCAAACTTTCTTAGGTGAATAGGCTGGAGAGCTTTTAAAATTCCCAGTATCTTTCTAATATTCCTAAAATCAAGGCTGAGGCCCAGGCCCCAGCCATGAAAACTGCACCACGATCATGGAGAAGGTGGGACCCAGGTTCAGATGATTCCAGAAGAGACTTAACGCGTGCTGTGAGAACCTCAGGTCTGGACAGTGGGATGACTGGGATTCTGGCTGTGCAGATTCTGCTTTCCCTGCAAAAGGAACAAATCAAACAGGTGACTGCAATCTGCCCTATGATGAACCTGATGTCTAAAACATATACTATTTCCCTCTAGCTTTGATAAGCCTTGCGAAAAAAATATTCTTGGCATCTATGCTTTCTCAGAATAACAAGTTCTGTAACACGGGTCTCACGAATTGAGAAGCTAATTGAGGAATAGATATTTCTATTTCCCTTCTAATGAATCGTGTCCAGAAAAAGACTGAAACTAAAAGCCACATTCTAGAATATCCTCATTCAGTCTCTCATTTGCTCTGGTGGCAGAGCAGACCTCCCCTCTCCACCCCTAGAAAAGTGTCCACCACAGTGACCTCAGAATGCAAAGGCAAAATGGCAGCGAGGCGGAGCTGACCCCTTGTTGTGAGAGGTCGAGAGGTCTCTCAAGCAGGGACCCTGTGTGTGGCCAGTTTCAGCAATGCTTGATCAACCGTGTCAGTAGGGTCAGTAGGGTCTGGTGATGAAGCAGTGCTGGGGACCAAGAGGGTCGCCCCAGCAGTATTCCATTGGCCTTGGTAGGACCTGGATGGTCCATGTGGTATTGGGGAATCAGACTTTGGTCCTTGCACATGGAAAGCATAAGTTTCTGGCCCCTGAGATATCTCACTAGTTCTGTCATCCTCTCTACACACAGTAGACAAAACAAAATAGAATTCTTAAAACATAAGGTTATAAAAGTCTGTGCAATAAATGTGTAAGGCGCAGTGATAACATCAAGACTCATAAAGGAATTCCTTTTTGCTGCAGTAAGTCTTCAAATTCAATCAACTTGACCCCATACAAAGAGGATAAGGAGCAATTTAGAGAAGAGGAAACCCTAAAGGTTGAAGAGCTGTTCAAGCTCATTATTCATCAGAGATATGCAAATTAAAACCACCAAACCACCGTGAACTTTAGTCTACGCCCTATAGATTAGCAAAAATCAATTTAAGAGAATGTGGTGCAATAGGGCACAATTGGTGTGAAAGGGCACAACTGACCAATTATCCCCATGGAGAAAAGTGCACTCACAGGGGCCAACCAGAGTCCTTTCCTGGGTACGAATCCCACCAAGTTTCAAAGTGGGCAAGAATGTGGGTATCACCCTGGTGTTGCTGGTGGCAGTGAGTGGTCCTTGGAGAGAGGAGAGGGAAAATACAGTCACAATAAAATGCTCAATGAATAATGATAGGACAATGCCACTTATGTAACTCTTTTAAATGTACACACTAACAAAAATATGGTTAAGAGAATTGGAAGGATAGATGTTAAATACATACAAGTGATTACCCAGGGCCTGTGGAAATAGGTCAAAGGAATGGACCGAGTACACACAGGAAACCCCAAGTTTGGGTGACCATCCCCCAAAACAGTGCTACAGATCTGAGCTTACAAAGGGAAGGGGACAGAGGAGGGGAGGGGTTGGGAGGGACCCTAAGACAGAGGTGGGGAGAAGCTGGCTTTGGTCGTTGGTATGTACTGGAACACTGTGTGCATGTCTTCCAAGACTAATATCATAAATCAAAATATTCCAAACTTTAAGATCAATCCAGGGAGGCTGGTACCATTCCTATCCCATTAGGAACCGGGAGGTCAGGAGATTGCTGTGTTATATCACATATGGTATGTGCTGGGTGTTGCCTTTTCAGATTCTGAAAAATTCTGAATTTGAAAACACCCCAATAGTTTCACTAAATTATGATTACTGTAAAAGAAAAAAGGAATAAAAGGAGGGGTAATAAATGGGAGGCTAAACAAGTGAAAAGGTTTTTTTAAAAAAACATAGAACTAAAATCTAGTTTGAAGTTTGAGCCTAGATTTATATAATTCCTAAGATTTATTGTATACTTTATTGTATAATTATTATATAATTCCACCGATTTATATAATTCCTACATAATGCTTCGCCAACATGCCATCAGAGATGGAGACAGGTGGAAGACTGGAGAATGAAGAAATGACTATTAGGCTTTGGGGATCCTTAAGCACATGAGGTTCTTTCAATTGCCTCCCAAGGAGCCTGACCATGTCCGTGAAGAATGTCAAATACATACCTGATGCTTAGCACTCTCGGGGAAGAACCGGGAAGCAGGATTTCTCAGGCATCGCCACCTTTCAAGAATCTGCTAAGATTGTAAACAAGAGGTGCAATGTGCAAGAACACTTTTCTGAACTATCCACAAACTTTTGATCTGCTATGCCAAAGAAAAGACAAAGTTAGCCTTTTCTCTAGAGAAATCCTTCCGAGTCTGGGAACAGCATGTTAGTACAGCAGGCAGGGCGCTTGCCTTGTGTGCAGCTGACCTGAGTTCAATCCCTGGTACCCTATGGTCCCTTGAGCCCCACCAGGAGTGATCCCTAAGCACAGAACCAGGCATGGCAAAAAAAAAAATAAAAGTGGTGTGTGTGTTAGGGAGGTGGGGGGAGGAGGAATTGTTTCAACTACCATCGACCATCACTGTATCACTGTCATCCTGTTGCTCATTGATTTGCTTGAGCAGGCACCAGTAACGTCTCCATTGTGAGACTTGTTGTTACAGTTTTTGGCATATCCAATACACCACGGGGAGCTTGCCAGGCTCTGCCATAGGGGTGGGACACTCTGAGTAGCTTGCTGGGCTCTCCGAGAGGGGCGGAGGAATCGAACCCTGGTCAGCCTCGTGCAAGGGAAACACCCTACCCACTGTTCTATCGCTCATAAAAAACATGTTACAAATGTATAGAGAAAAATAATAGACACGTTGGAGACAAGTAAAGGAATGATGCTATTTTTCTGAATTTTGTGATTTTTACCATACGGGTCAGCCTTTGAAACCTATTAGATTTTTGTCATTTTTATTTACTTTTGTTTGGAGGACACCCCCAGTGGCACTTGGGGTCACTCCTGGCAGTGTTTGAGGACCAAATCCAATGCCAGGGATCCCACCAGGGTCAGCTGCATGAAAGATAAGTGCCTTAATCGGTATACTATCTCTCTGATCCTAGACTTCTGTCATTTCAACAATTCCTCCGTTTATCATAATCTTGTATTCTTTTTCTAAAAGGGCCCCTTATGTATTTCCCCCCCACTGTCCAGCTGAATAAACTTCCAGCCTTCTGAAATGGGAACGTGCTCTGATTACAAAAGACCAGACCCTCAGCTTCTGAACCAAGAAAAGATCAGGGAAGCGGAAAGGGGAGAGGCCAGGTACAGAGAAGAGGAAAACAGCCCCCATCCAGAGAGGCCCTGGAGGTGGGTGGGTTGGAAGGGGGGCTCAGGGGAGTGAGGATGGGCTCAGCGACAGAAAGTGGGCAAGGCCCATGAACCAGAGAAGAGCAAGCAAAGAGTCCCTATGGGGCCCATTAGAAGGGAAGTAACGAAGTCCAAAAACAACGCCACAGTCTTTTCTACAGTGCAGCCTACTGCCTATGGCGTCTGCTGCTTCCCACACATTCAGGAGCTCTTAAGTACCTCCACTTTGCTGATGAAATATTTCACATATATGCATTTCAAGAAACTGGTCGGAATTACCTTGCATTCTTGTGTTAGCACCAGATCACAGGGAATATCAAGAGCAAGAAAGAACCTTAGGGTTCTATAGACTCTGGCTTGATTTCCTTTTTTTTTTAATTTTATTTTATCGATTCACCATAAGATATAGTTACAAGCTTTCATGTTGGAGTTACAATCACACAATGATCAAACACCCATCCCTCCACCAGTGCACATTCCCTACCAACAATATCCCCAGTATATCCCCACCTTTCCCACCCTCCCACTGCCTCCATGGTAGACAATATTCCTCATACTCTCTCTCTACTTCTGGGCATTATGGTTTGCGATACAGATACTGAGAGGTCATCATGTTTGGTCCCTTATCTACTTTCGGCACACAACTCCCATCCCAACCGATTCCTCCATATTCTTAGTGATCCCTTCTCTATTCCAGCTGCCTTCTCCCTGCCTGCTTGTGAGGCAGGCTTCCAACTATGAAGCAATCTTCCTGACCCTTATATCTACTGCCCTTGGGTGTAGGTCTTGTGTTATGTTATTTTATATTTCACAAATGAATGCAGTCCTTCTACATCTGTGCCTCTCTTTCTGACTCATTTTACATAGCATGATAACCTCCATGTCTATCCACCTATAAGCAAATTTCATGATCTAATAGCTGCATAGTATTCCATTGTGTAGATGTACTAAAGTTTTGTGAACCAGTCGTCTGTTCTCGGGCACTTGGGTTGTTTCCATATTTTGGCTATTGTGAATAGTGCTGCAGTGAACATATTGGTACAGATGTCATTTATACTGTGCTTTTTTGCACCCTCAGGATATATTCCCAGAAGTCGCATTGCAGGGTCATATGGAAGCTCAATTTCTAGTTTTTGAAGGACTGTCCATATTGTTTTCCAGAAAGGCTTGACCAGTTGGCATTCCCACCAACAGTGAAGGAGCATCCCTTTTTCCCCACATCCACGCCAGCACTGGTTGCTTTTGTTCTTTTGAGTGTGTGACTGACTTGATTTTCACAAAGAGGAAACGAAACCTAAGGGCCCACAGCTCAGACTAAGAGATAGTACAGTGGGTAGGGTGCTTGCCTGCATGTGGACCCAGATCACATATGTTTTCCTGAGCCCCACCAGAAGTGATCCCTGAGCACAGAGCCAGGAGTAAGCCCTGAGCACTGCTGGGTGTGGCCCAACACCCCTCCCTGTCAAAAGAAGAAAACTCACATTTCACAAAAGGTCAGCTGATCTATACAATTGTTAAATATATCAGAAAGTCTCTCTTAGTGTTGGAGGCCAAAGGAAGAAAAATAGAATCTGTCTCATGTTAAACACTTAGGGTTGTACATAAATATTGTGTGCATTGTGTGCATGCATGCATCCACATATACTTTATAGATTTAATCTATATGTGCACACAAATCTATAATTATATGTGAATTACAAAGGATATATAGTTTACAGTGAATTAAGAGTAAGCTATAAAACATCAATAAAATAACCATTAAATATCTATAATGGAGCATTTTAACATATATCAGAGTATTCTAGGGTATTAATCATTGAATCACTATCATTCCGTTGTTCATCAATTTACTCGAGCAGGCACCAGTAACGTCTCTATTACACTCAGTCCTGAGATTTTAGCAGTCGCTCCTTACTCATCTTTCCCGAAAATTGGAGGCTCTTTCAGGGTCAGAGGAATAAGGCCTATTGTTACTATTTTTGGCATGTCGAATACGCCATGGATAGCTTGCCAAGCTCTGTCATGCGGGCGGGACACTCTCGGTAGCTTGCCGGGTTCTCCAAGAGGTACATATATATATCTGTCATTGTATTTGGGATATGAATACGCCATGAGGAGCTTGCCAGGCTCTCCCATGTGGGCAATAGACTCTAGGTGGCTTGTCAGGTTCCCCAAGAGGGAGAAATAGGCTATTAGATGTCCGAGAGCTTGGTTTTATCGTCTCTGGATGTTGGCCGTTGATGGGATTATATGGCATTGGGGGTAGTTTCTGGGTGTGACTGCCCAGCCACTGAAAAATGGGGTTTTTTTGGTGGAAGAGGCCCAGTCCCTATCCTAGCAGCCTTGGAGATCGCGGTCCCGGGTTCCTCACACCTGGGTTCCTCTGCTGGTTCTTTCATGCATGAGGCTCATCCAAATTTGTGGAGAGTGGCCTTGAGCATGGCTGTGACTTGATTCTGGAGGTCTTCAACTGTCGAGGCTCTGCTGGGGAGGGGGTGGGGGAGGGAGGGAAATGCAACCTACTATTAACAGAACAAGTAAAAAATATTTTTCTGGTCAGCTTTCAAGTAAATTTAGAAATGATAGATACTAACAACTTACTCTTATTCCTAGCTGTCATTTTTAAAGTTTAAATGAATGTCAATCTTCTAAATAAAATCATTTAAAAATAAATGTCAACTAGGTTTTATGTATCTGTACTCTATGTGCTACGGACATATGTCCATCTGCTGTCTCTACACATACACATACATCTAACTCAGAAAGAAGAGGCAGCTAAAATATGCTTATTGTTCTCTAAACTGTCTGTGTTCTTACAACAGTACAAATAAGTTTTGGTTTTAGACACTTGGGAGTAATGTTCCATCAAATGCAACCACCCCAGACCAAACTAATGCTCTGAAGAGATCTGTCTTCCCTCATCTGAATTCAAACACTGACAGAGATTAAAATACAAGAGAAATGGGGATTTCAAAATGGTCCCATTCCTCATTACCTGCAACACCCCCCGTACTGCACGCGTGCGTCTGTGTGTGTGTGTGTGTGTGTGTGTGCGTGCACACGTGCACACACTCCCCAATGATCTCAACCCCAAGCAGAGTGGCCCACAGCACCTGGGGACACAACTGCCAGGATTATGGCTTCTTCCTCCTCTCCCATCCTGTCTCATGTTGTTCAATTGGAGCTTTTAAAAAGTGAGGAAAGGACAGGCAGATGGGCAGACAGACAGACAATTGCTGGAAACCAGATTATTGTAGTTTAGGTGGTAATCTTCTAAGTGTATTACCAAACATGCTGCAGAGAGATTTGAAGTGTCTCTGGCGCAAACACAGCTGAGGTGACATGGTAACGGGTGTAGCAACTCACCCCAAACTTTTTCTGAGACTTTAAGATGTTACTATCTCATGTTACTATCTCATTCTAAGGTACCTACTAGAGAGAAAGGATTGGAACCTTCTTTTAGGGTACCTGTCCCCATTGTTTTATTCAACTATCACCTGACTTACCACATTATATTTTTATAATAATGGAAAATATCACCTACACAATTCAAGTTGTGTCAACATAAAACTACCCAGATTAAATAAATGAAACCCAACTATGAGATACCACCTCACACCACAGAAACTGGCACACATCCAAAAGAACAAAAGCAACTGCTGTTGGCGTGGATGTGGGGAAAAAGGAACCCTCCTACACTGCTGGTGGGAATGCCAACTGGTTCAGCTCTTTTGAAAAACAATATGGTTGCTTCTCAAAAAATTAGAAATTGAGCTCCCATTTGACCCAGCAATACCACTTCTGGGAATATATCCCGGAAAGGCAAAACAGTATGGTCGAAATGACAGCTGCACTTATATGTTCATCGAAGCACTGTTTACAATAGCCAGAATTTGGAAAAGACCTGAGTGCCAGAGAACAGATGACTGGTTAAAGAAACTTTGGTGCAACTACACAATGGAATACTATGCAACTGTCAGAAAGATGCAGTCATAAACTTTGCATATAAGTGGGTCAACATGGAAAGTATCATGCTAAGTGAAATGAGTCAGAAAGAAAGAGACAGACATAGAAGAATTACACTCATCTGCGGAATATAAGCGAACAGAATGGGAGACTAGCACCCAAGAATAGTAGAAATAAGCACCAGGAGGTTTGCTCCATGGCTTGGAAGCCAGCCTCACATGCTGGGGGGAAAGGCAGCTCAGATAGAGAAGGGAACACTAACTAAAGTGTGGTGGAGGACCTGCTCGGGATGGGAGATGCATGCTGAAAGTAGACCATAGATTGAACATGATGGCCACCCTATGCCTCCATTGCAAACCACAATACCCAAAAGGATAGAGAGAACAATAGGGAATGCCCTGCCACAGAGGCGGGGTGGGGTGGAGGGTAATGGGATGGGTGGAGGGATGCTGGGGTCATTGGTGGAGAAGAATGGGCACTGGTGGAGGGATGGGTACTCAAACATTGTATTACTGAAACACAAGCACGAAAATATATAAATCTGTAACTGTACCTTCACAGTGATTCACTAATAAAAAATAATAAATTTTTATAAATAAATAAATGAAACCATTTCTGCTGTATTTTTTCTTTGCTCTACAAACCAGATGACAAAAAGATGAAAAAGAAACTACCCCAGTTGGACAAGAAACCCCAATGGAATGAAACATTTTGGTTCAAAATGGGACTCACAAAAAACATACCATGAAAACATGAGAAGAGCTGTCCAAGCATCGTTCATAAAATTTTATTTGCAAAGTGGGCATGTCATCACTTCTATTGGTAGAAGATAAAAACAGCAACAGGATACTGACAATAATTTAGAATTTTAAAGGTACAAAAAAAACCTGTATATGTTTATTTTAACAAATAAGGGCAAAACCCATAAAGCCATCAGTATACTGTATGTTCTTATTATTTCTTCTGTTTCACCCTGCACTTGGGGGCGGGGAAAATGAGTAGAACAGTGTCAAAAGTAAAACTTCAAAGGACTGAATGAGAATATATTCATTGTGACAAATTCAGGCCACACAAATGTTTAAAACATGTTTAAAAATAAAAACGCTATGCTTCCCTACACCATTCCCAGATGTCAATACATGTTCTTTATGTTTCCCATGCGTCCACAAAATTTATATAATCACATCATGTATGTGTAACTGACTGTGCATGTACACTAACTTTTAAGTACTTCTAAACTTGCTAAAAAAGTTGTAAGATACCACAGAACAAAAAAAAAACCCCTATAATTGTGTGTGTGGGGGGGATATGGTCAGAAATGACTCCAATCTAAAATTTAACTCCAACTCAAGGTACACAGAAGATCTAGAAGGATTACAACTAAACTGCATAAAAGGCAGGTGATTTTAAGGGCTAGAGAGGCAGTAACAAAGTTAGCATTTGCCTTGCATGAGACCTTACTCAGGTGATCCCAGAATATGGAGCCAGAAGTAAGCCCTGAACACCACCAGGTGTAGCCCAACACATCTTGCTCCTCCACCCCTCAAACACACACACACACACACACATACACACACACACACACACACACACACACATGCGCGCGCGCACCTTCATCCTTTTAGACAAGTTTTGTGGCAATGAAGTTAACATACCCAGGTAAAAACTAATCAGAACAAAAACCACAGAAGTCACTACAATTTTATTATCATTGTTGTTTGTGTGGGGGCCACACCCATCAGTGCTCAGGGCTTACTCCTGGCTCTGTACTCAGGGATCATACCTGGAGGCACTTGGGATCATATGAGATACCAGGGATTCAACCTGAGCCGGCTGCATGCAAGGCAAGCACCCTGCCCACTCTGGCCCCGCCACTACAAATTTCTGAATCAAGGAGGGAAAAGTATATCAATATCCTTATCCAGAAAGAATTCAGAGTCACTTACAGTTAAAATTTTTGAGAAACAATTCAAGAAATACCCTCACGGGCAGCTTGCCACAGAACATTATCATCTGAAGCCCATGTTGGAAATTTTCTTGTCTTAAAAATTCTCTCCTTTAAATTCTTAGTGATGCCTTGATTTGAAAAGAGTTGCTTGAGTATTGATAATGTTGTGAACAACGAAATATTTTGCCTGGTGTTGCTACAAATTCTCAGCTATCTTTTTTTCTGGATTTTGTTTTTCTAGGCCACACCCATGGTGCCCAGGTATTATTCCCACCTCTGTTTTAGGAGTCTCTCCTGGCCAGGTGTGGGGCCTTATGTAGTACTTAGCATAATAACACCTGGGCTGGCTGCAGGCCCTGCACTACTAAGATAAATAAAATTCACACAAATAGGTTTTGTTTGTTTGGGGACCACACCTGGGAGTGCACAGGGCTTATTCCTGTGTTCAAAGATCACTCCTGGTGGTGCTCAGGGAACCACATGTGGTGCCTGGATTAGATCCAGGGTCACTGCATGCAAAGAAAAGCGCCCTACCTATTGCACTATCTCTTTGTCCCTAAACTACTTTTGACCTTGTTTCTAATCCCTATAACAATCTGGCTATGATGCATATTAGCAATGGCCACAGTACTGGTTGTGTATCCCTGATGTGGTAACTGCAGTCATGGGTTTCCCCGGCATCTTTGAGTGACAGATTGGATTTGTGTTGCATCAGAAACTAAAAGCTAATTGCTGAAGCTCATCATTGTGTGTTTGCATGTGGCTGTGTGATTCACGGAGATCCTCAGTCGAACACCCAGGGGTGTGCTGGTAACTGGCTAGCAACCAGTTCTCGGAGGGGAAGGAAAGCCGGGGCCCTCTTTTGTAGCATTTGCCAATATCTGTGGGCTGACGATTGCAGTGACCATCCCAAGTTGCCAAGAGAGTTCTCAGACTTCAGAGCTGGGGAGACGGTAGAGTAGACAGGGCATTGTTTTGCATGAGGCTGACCTGGGTTCGATCCCCGGCCCCCAGCAGATCCCTCAAGCACAACCAGGAGTGATCCCAGAGGGCAGAGCCAGGAGTAAGACCTGAGCACCCACAAACAAAACTAAGAGTTGGATTGGGCACTGCCAGCTCTGTAAGACACCTTAATCCAGTTCCTCACACCATTTCCTATCATCTCGAAAACAGATCCACTCAATTTTGTGGCCTGCAAACCTTCCATAAGAAATGGCCATGTTCATGACTACCTGGAAAATGAAAGGCACCTTGGCCCTGCCCTTCCTCTCCCTCTCCCCATCGCCTCTCTTTCTCTTCTGGGAAACTGGGTCTCAATTCCAGACCAAACTGTGGATCTTAAGTCTCTCTCTCCTGAGCCCCTGATCGTCAAGCCCCAAGCCCTCTCTCAACTGAGAGAGTTTGATGAGAGTATGCAAACAAAAGCACAAGATGACTTCTGTGGAGGTCCTTAGTCGGCCACAGGACTAGAATCAAGAGGAAAGTTAAATCACCATGGCTGAGATACAAATTTCAGGAGAAGTCCTTCCTTCTTTCCTTCCTTCCTTCCTTCCTTCCTTCCTTCCTTCCTTCCTTCCTTCCTTCCTTCCTTCCTTCCTTCCTTCCTTCCTTCCTTCCTTCCTTCCTTCCTTCCTTCCTTCCTCCCTCTCTTCCTCTCTCAGTGTTTTTCTCTCTGTCTCTGTCTCTGTCTCTGTTTCTCTCTCTCTCTCTCTCTTTCTCTCTCTCTCTCTCTCTCTCTCTCTCTCTCTCTCTCTCTCTCTCTCTTCTACTTGATGGTGCTCCTGACTCTGTGCTCAAGAATCACTCCTTCTGGTGGATCTTAGGGGACCATATGGGATGCCAGGGAATCAAACCTGGGTTAGCCACGTTCAAGACAAATGTTCCTGCTGTACTATCTCTCTGACCCCAACATGTCTATAAATTTTAAATTAAAATGGGAGGTAAGGTAGACTAGAGAATCGATATCCTGTGGTAAGGAATATGACATCAAGGATATAGAGTCCATGAAAAAGAGAGGATGACCTTATCTTTTCATCTGAGAGATGATAGCCCTGCCCCGATAGCTCCCTCCAAACTACGTTCATCTGGGTCAGAAGAAACAGGAAGTTATGATTACATCTGGAGTAGAAAAAGGCATCGGGCCTTCCTGGTCTGAACATACCCTGCACTCTTCAAGTAATGCTCACAGACTTCCTGAAGCCCATGAGACTTGACTGACACCTAAATTGCATTTAACAGACTTGAAAATGCAAATTTTAGGGCATCCTGTCAAGGTTTTATTTTTTTCCCCACTTTCACCCCCCGAGGGTCACTTTTAATGGTGCCACCTGTAGGTGGACCCTAGGGCCTGGCTCCAGGAATTCGTGACAGCATGACTTTTTTTTAAAGCAGGAATTGTCAATATCGTGGAGGGTTTTGCCGACTTTGTCTTCAATGTACCTATGGATTGTGGTCTGATTTTGAGGTCTTTAGTCCATTTTGATCTGACTTTTGTGCAAGGTGTCAGGTTGAGGTCTAAGCCCATTCTTTTGCATGTGGTTGTCCAGTTGTGCCAGCACCATTTGTTAAAGAGGCTTTCCTTGCTCCACTTCACAATTCTTGCTCCCTTATCAAAAATTAGATAATCATACATTTGGGGTTGTGTCTCTTCAATTGGTCTGCGGTTCTGCCTTTGTTTCAATACCATGCTGTTTTAGTTGTTACCGCTTTGTAGTAAAGTTTAAGGTTGGGGAGGGTGATGCCTCCCATCATCTTTTTCCTGAGAATTGTTTTAACTATCTGTGGGTGTTCGTTGTTCCATATGAATTTCAGCATAGCTTGATCCATTTCTTTGAAGAATTTCAAGGGTATCTTTATAGGGATCCTTTATAGGGATCGCATTGAATCTGTATAATGCTTTGGGGAGTATTGCCATTTTGACAAAGTTGATTCTCCCTATCCATGAGCAGGGGATATGTTTCCATTTCCTCGTGTCCTCTTTTATTTCATGGAGTAGCATTTTATAGTTTTCTTTGTAGAGGTCCTTTACTTCCTTAGTTAAGCTGATTTTGAGGTACTTGATTTTCTGGGGCACAATTATTAATGGAATTGCCTTTTTCCTGTCCATTTCCTCTGTTTCATTGTTTGCGTATAGGAAGGCCATGGATTTTGGGGGTATTGATTTTATAGCCTGCAACTTTACTGTACAAGCCTATCGTTTCTAAGAGTTTCTTAGTAGAGGTTTTAGGCTTCTCTAGATATATTATCATATTGTCTGCGAATAGTGAGAGTTTATTTTTCTTCCTTTCCTATCTGGATGCCCTTAATATCTTTTTCTTGCCTAACAGCTATTGCAAGTACTTCCAGTACTATGTTGAATAGAAGTGGTGAGATAACACGCAACTGATCAAGCAAATGGAAACAGAGATAAACAAATGAGACTATATTAAACTAAGAAGCTTCTGCACCGCAAAAGATACAGTGACCAGAATACAAAGACAATCTACAGAATGGGAAAGGATATTCACCCAATACCCATCTGATAAGGGGTTGATATCAAGAGTATGTAGCAGACACTGGTTGAACTCTACAAGAAGAAAACATCCAACCAACCCCATCAGAAAATGGGGCAAATAAATTAACAGAAACTTTCCCAGAGAAGAGATACGAATGGCCAAAGGCACATGAAAGAATGCTCTTCATCACTAATCATCAGGGAGATGCAGATCAAAACAACTAAGAGTTACCACCTCACACCACAGAGACTGACACACATCCGAAAGAACAAAAGCAACCGCTGTTGGAGGGGATGTGGGGAGAAAGGGAGCCTTCTACACTGTTGGTGGGAATGCCAACTTGTTCAGCCCTTCTGGAAAACAATATGGGCGCTCCTAAAAAAACTAGAAATTGAGCTCCCATTTTACCCAGCAATACCACTTCTGGAAATATACCCTGGAAAAGCAAAAAAGTATAGTCGAAATGACATATGCATTTATATGTTCATCGCAGCACTGTTTACAATAGCCAGAACCTGGAAAAAACCCGAGTGCCCCAGAACAGATGACTGGTTAAAGAAACTTTGGTACATCTATACAATGGAATACTATGCAGCTACTAGAAAAGATGAAGTCATGAATTTTGCATATAAGTGGATCAACATGGAAAGTATCATGCTAAGTGAAATGAGTCAGAAAGAGAGAGACAGACATATAAAGATTGCGCTCATCTGTGGAATATAAAATAACAGAGTAGGAGACTAACACCCAAGAATAGTAGAAATAAGTACCAGGAGGTTGGCTCCATGGCTTGGAAGCTGGCCTCACATGCTGGGGGGAAAGGCAATTCAGATAGAGAAGGGAATATCAAGTAAACTGTGGTTGGAGGACCCGCTTGGGAGGGGAGATGCGTGCTGACAATAGACTAGAGATTGAACACGATGGCCACTCAATACCCCTATTACAGACCACAACACCCAAAAGGAGAGAGAGAACAAAAGGGAATGCCCTGCCACAGAGGCAGGGGGGATGGGATTGGGGGCTGTGAGGGATACAGGGTTCACTGGTGGTGGAGAATGGACACTGGTGGAGGGATGGGTGCTCGAACATTGTATGAGGGAAACACAAGTACGAAAATGTGTAAATCTGTTACTGTACCCTCGTGGTGATTCACTAATTAAAAAGTAAATAAATAAATAAATAAATTTTTAAAATAAAAGCAGGAATTGTCTGTTGTCTTAATTTTGTGATACGCTATCCTTCTATGAAAGTCCCTGAGAAGGAAGACGGCTTCCTCGGTGTTCCTGACAGAATTGCATCTCCCTGATACATTCTCAGCTTTTCCTAGCAGACCTGTATCAAGCTTGATGGAAGTTAAGATGATGAAAGCCTTTCTACCTTTAGCAGAAAAATTAAGATACTAAACGGTGGGGAAGGCAAAATACCATGTTCCTAAAATTGACCCAAATCATTACTGTCTGAACTGTTATTATTCCCCCCAACTTCCAGGCCCAGATTGACTGGGAAGAAGCTGTCTGCAGCCCAGAAGGCCAGGTGGGCACGTGAAACCTGGTAATAAATGAGAGCACCTGGCTTAGACTTGCACTCAACAGATACTTTTTCCCGCCCTCGACTTTTTTCTCTTCTAATACGTGCTCTGGTTCTCTTCTCCTCAATCGCGCTATAATCACACGTTTCTGCTGAAATAAATCATCTCCAGCGGGGCTCTTGCTCCGTGCGGGAACTCACACAGTCATCAGCCTCACCCTCTCACGTGTGTTGGGGATGTACGTGTGCTCCACCTTGAGCTGATGTGACAAACGGAGAATCTTGGGGAGGGGGATATTCCTTCATTTTATGTGTTTCATTCAAAATATGCAAAAAGATCGCAATGTTTAGTTTTGTTCTGTAAGCAGCATGACACTAATGATTTTCACCAGGTTCTTTGGGAATAAACTGATTTAATCTCTAAGTCAATAGTTTTGATTGGCTTATCTGACCTTTAGCCCAGAGATTTATAGGGTACCTGCAGAGATGCTAAAGGAATTTTACCAAATAAATAAATGAGTGAACAAATGAATAGGCTAAGAATAAGATCACTATTCTGAAGTCCTACGAATTTTTCTTATAATAGTTTTTTCTGGAAGCCACACCAGGCTGTGTGCAAGGGCTACTCCTGGCTCTGTGCTCAGGGATCACTCCTTGCAACATTTGTGGGACCATATGCAGTGCCAGCAACTGAATCTGGGTCGGCCATTTGTGTGCAAGTGCCTTACCCACTGTCTTTCATTTCAATCGCGTTGGTAAAAGCTCATTTTAAAAACATACCTCACTGCCATATTGAGAACTAACTACATTTGATAACATTTCACTCAACTCTGTATCTTACTAGAAATTTTAAAATGTAACATCTAACCAAATCATCATGAACTTGTTTATAATTGCTATTATAGTAGGATCAAATTGTGTCTCCCTTGATGATCGTTCCTAAGTAAATTTAAAGAAGTTTTTAGGGTGAAAAAAACCTTTTATCAGGAAGATTATTGTATCCCAATTAAAAGTTTCATACACGGGGCTGGAGTGATAACACAGCGGGTAGGGCGTTTGCCTTGAACACAGCCAACCCAGGTTCAATTCCCAGCATCCCATATGGTCCCCCGAGCACCGCCAGGAGTAATTACTGAGTGCAGAGCCAGAAGTAACCCCTGTGCATCGCCGGGTGTGACCCAAAAAGTACCCCAAAAAGTTTCATACATTAGAGGAGAGAGTAGCTCTTCCTCTGTTCCTGCCAACAATATTCTAGCTATCAATTCCTCCTACAACCTGTAGGGGCCCTTCCAACCCCACAACTCTGGAGCCCGGAACCGTGTCTTATCTAAGATGCAGTGAAATCCTCCACTAAAAGCCCTTCTAGATGACTGGAGTGGCATCGTCAGGACCTTCCTACTGGTCCCAGACACTAGTTTCTCACGAAAAAGGAAACAAGTGCAACTGAAACCAAACTTGCTTTGCATGTATGGGGTCCCAGGTGAGTGTGTAGCAGAGCCTTCAAGATTATTTATGTCCGTCTGTCCTTTCCTTCCTTGATAGACAATGCCCTATTATATTTAGTCATTAAGATTTATTGGAGGATAAAATTCAACTGTTAGCTGAGAATTCTGTGTGGCTGTGTTCAGAAAATACTAGCCACAAAACCATAAAATAAAGTCTGAGCTCTGTGAGAGTAACAATTTGAGCTATCCCCACTTTTGAGTTTCGTCACTTCATCTTCCGTCTGAGGTCGGCATCGCTAACGTTTAGTACTCTCAAAAAACTGCTTGGCTAGCAATTCCACCGGGCTGCAAAATCTCCAAGGGGAGCACTGTCTGCCTTTAAATCGCTCTTCCAACCTGTCAGCCATTCCTGATGATGACAGGGGGGCCAGCAGGGTGGGGCAAGCCTGCAGTCAGATTAATGTGCACTTTAATCCTCTATTTCCCCACTATTAATATAATGCAGCAGTTTCTCCTTCCATGGGGTCCAATTAATAATCATTTCCCCTCAGAGCAGCTGAGACACACCAGGAGCATTAGGCAGTTTCTGCCACAGCTGAGTCATCCCTTTCAATTTGGTGTCAATTAGGCACATTAGTGGTTAGCTCGGAGGCTGCCTTCCATCACGGGGAGGGCTCCTCTCCTCGCAAATGCCAGGCATTCCCACTCAAGGATTTTTCACAGGCTGCCCATGCATGTCTCGGCTGCTGAGATAGAAACAGCGGGCTGGAAAGATGGTATGTGACTGGCCATCAGACTTGTCTGTCCGCTGTCAAAAAGAAAAAAAAAATAGAGCTTTTTCTCGGCCACCCACTCTTTGCAGGGCCTCCTGTCAGCAGGGCAGTTGGGCACAATTTGCTGGCGAAGTGAGAGAGCTGAAGTCTGGTGCCTTTTCATCTCGCCAGCTAGGTGGTCGGGCGTGCATTCCCCTGAGGGCCTAGGTACCTGTGAAAACACTCTTTCTTTTGGCGCTGATTCTAAACCCAAGCCGAGGGGATTAGGAACCTGGCTTTTAATTGTGCTTGCCTTTTGCTTTCTCGAATGGCAATCATTCTGTAGCACCTTTTGTGATAGGAAAATGAACACTGGATTAAAGCATAGTTTTGATCCCTCACCAACCTTCGAGTCTGTCAGGCACCGTGTTTAAGCCCAGTGGATGCGCTTCCAAAGGTTGAGCAATTTCAAAGCAAAACTGGCTTCCACTCCGAGCTAGGCATCACTGGGAACAAGTTTACAGGGATCATTCAAAGCACGAACTTCAGTTCACGTCGTTTATCAAGTGCAAATCTTGCCATTGTGATAAAGCAATGATTTCCTTCATGAGATTCAAAAAAAAAAAATCATAGCACATAAACCAAGAACCCCAGTGAGCGGTAGAAAAACAATATTTTAGTTGTTCCACAAATTACATCGTTTGAAATATAGCTTTTCAAAAGCCAGGGTTATGGTACTACTTAGATTTTTTCTTTTGTTTATGGATTTGTCATTTTTAATATGTCTAACAGTTTGCACTTATAGAATCCCATCATTTTATCATATTCTAATAGTTCAGATTTTTGAGAAAGGTTATCCTATTCTACAAGACACTTCCAGGAATAATGATAAATCAGGGAATTTAAATTAAATACTGATAATAACACAGTAAAATACTGGTAACATCTGAAACTAAATAATACTGTCAATTAAATACTGATAATAATACAATAAAATCTCTAGTAAGTCCCATGCTATATTTGATATCACATCTTCAAAATACATTAGTGACAGAAAAACCATACTTTAAGTTTATCAGTGATGCAAGATAAAATCTATGCTTTCACTTTATAAATTACAATATGATTTTATCTACCTCTTAGAATTTATACAATGTATAAAATACATTTACATCTAGGGCTCAGTTATCCATCAAATTTGTGAATATATTCTAAATTTATAATGTATAACAAAGCTAAAAGAATTAAAAATATTTAGATAATAAAACAGTGGCATTTACTTTAGTTAGAAGAAAATGTGACCAGCAAATATCAGATAAATGAGTATATCTATTTTGACTTGTCATTATCTTATAAAATTAAATAATTTGAACCAAATAACTTTAAACATTTTAGACATTTATTTTTAATTATTTTCTAGTTATTCAGACACATTGCATGCTTTTTATATTGGCAATAGAAATATGTGAGAATATTGAAATATTCGTGTTCTATAGTTAAATAAAACAAGTATTAAGTAGAAACAGGTATGAGATTAGATCTATATTCAAGTGAAAATAATCTTATATATATACAATAAGTTATTTATCAGGGGTTTTTTTTGCCTGCTAATGATTATCAGTCAGACTAAAGCATATATATTTACTGTAAAAAAATTTTACAAAATATAATGCTTTAAAGAAATTTTCTTAAGAAATAAGAATTATGTTGTATATAGAAAATAAATTTACTTGAAAACATGAGGATTACAAAAGAAAATAATTTCTAGTTCTTAGTATTTAAATTGCTGATTAATTTTAAAGTTTCAACATTTTCTCTTTTGTAATGTTTTTATAGCTATAGCATGCCCCCAAGTTGATACAAGTTGATAATTACTCCATATAAACAATCCAAAACATATTTTCTTTTCTAGACTTGAAAGATAATCTTTTCCATATAACTCTTCATTACTTGTTTAGTAAATCAGTTTTATACCAATAACATCACATCCTGATACAAATAAGAAAAATCACTTTCTTGAGTATTCATTTGATTCGAATAGATTTCAAAATAAAAAGAGCAAATAAATAATAACAAAAATTAAGAAAAGAAACTAAAATAAAATAGGAAATTATAAGTTACAACCATAAATCATTAAAACTACAAATCATATCAAGAAGTCACAAAGAGTACTACTTTATTCATTAAAGCTTTTTGTAAGAAGAGATATTTATATAGTAAGGAATATGGAAATTGCAGATTGTTTTAAATTTTAATAGTTTTTTATCCGAATAGCCCTATTATTTCTTCTATACAGAGGTGTAATTTGTACCATCTACCCTGGTAGCTAATGACGTCAATACAGTCAAATATTGGATGATCTTATGTGCAAAATGCGCACTGGATTTCAGAGAACATATAAATTTGAAATATACCTCAATAACACATAAAATATATCAATAATGTTTAAATATTGATTACATGGAAATGTTTGTGATACATTGGGTTACTTAATATATTTTGTAAATATATATAAATTAACATGTCTTGTAACTATATTAAGTAAAACTTATTTCCCCTGCTCATTTAACCATTAGAAAATATACAACTATATTCTTACATTATATTTTTGATGTACACTCTATAGAGACTGTATATACACAGCACTAGTGGGTGACGTCAATCAAAACTTTTTGTGACCTCTGTTTTCCAGAAGTGGCTGAGATATCCTAAAAAAAAATACAGTTTGCCTCTTTTTACCAACATGACCAAAATTTATCAAAAAAAAAAACCATAAGTGAGGTAAATCCAAAACAGCAAATAAGTAGATAAAATATGGGAAATTTTAGAAAATAGATAAAGTTAATAATTCTCTAAGTCACTCAAATAATTAGACTTAATGGTCTAAGTCACTCAAATAACTAAACCATATGTGTTAACTGCCATAGCTTTAATTTTTCTAAGCTGGTTAATAAGCTCCATCTAACTAGAAAATTTCTTACATTTCTGTTATCTGTCTATATTAATCATGGCCTAATCTGAGCAACTGAGAGAATATTAAATTTAAGTTTAAAAACATAATAATATACATTATACACTAATCATCTCGAGAATATTACCTTTTCCATTAATAATTAGTGGTATGGGTATTTTACTGGCAAGTCTCTGGGAATACAATTATACCAGTGGAGTTCTTTCAGTTGAAAACATGACCTGACCAACCAGCTGTCTTAGTTGCTCTCTGCTCGTAGTCAAGAGCAGACTTTTCTCTCTGCCTAAGAGCAGAGAGAAAGTGACTGATTGTGACAACGCAGGAAAAGAAATGGAATGAGACCAGCATAGATGCGTCAGAAATAAAACAAAATCAGAGTGCCTAGACTAAGCTTTCTTTCACAGCACGCCTCCTTCCCTTGGACCGTGTTTCCACTAGATTTGTCACTTCAAGTTCTATTCGCATGGAATTTGATGAAATCCCCAACAGACCACAGGATTGGTAAACCTGCGCTAACTGCTCTTACAATATCATGGAACAGAGCTTGAATTACCAATCCGCCAGAGAATGCTAATGCAATTATGAGTGTTTACTTACACCATGTGTTTCTGCTGGGCCTCCCCCGCTGTGTCAGGATAAACCAAGGGGAGCTAATGTTTTATAGATGGTAAGACTCTGTTTGTTTTCAGTAGGGCTAAGTCTCCCAAAGCACTCAGACACACTAATTAAAGTAAACTGCAGAGGCCCATAATAAAATATATGTGTTTGGAGACTGTGAGATGAACCCTACTGGCTTATTAAAAGTCAAAAGAAAAATATACATTATTTATGACTTCAAAGGGACACATTGTGAGCTCCAGTTTATTTAAAGGATTAACTAAGCAGTGGTTATTGGTGACCATCTGAACGGTTCTTCTCTCACAGTTCATTAGTTCTGTCATCGATGTGAGAAGTCATCATTTGGGTTCAAATCAAATATTATTAATCAAATAAATTACAGAGGTACACCAACATTATTAAGTGGAATCTTTGTGAAAAAAAAAACCTGCTAATAAATCTGATACTGGCTTTTCAACAGTCGCCTCGTTGCAATAATGCGATCTAAGTTTTCAAGATGAGTTCGAAGTATTAATAATGTGTTCTTCCAAGTTGGGCCATCCTGAAATTAAACTGGGGCAGACAATTACAGAACAAGTTGCTTTGTGACTCTTTTCGCAGTTATCCTGTAGCCCCAATATGGAAACCTAGAAAGAACACACAGAATACTACATTCCACTGCCAACAGAAGATGAAGGGTGTGGAGGAGGGGCGGGGAAAGTAAGAGTACATGAAACATTCAAAAACTTTCAACATTCGATATTTCTTAAAATTATTTATGATCCTAAATCAAGCCACAGCTAGCAAGAAAAGGACAATGTTTACACCTCGCTTAAATCTGAACTGAGGATGACACCAAGATAAGTTGGTGTTGCTTCCTTTGTTACCTGGCATATAATCAATTTCAGAGCCAGCCATTATTATCTATGGATAAATGTTTATAGTATTTAAATAAACATTAACAATCATCTAAAAGCTCCTTGTAAATAAGGTCTTACTAGCAGGTCAGAGTATAATGCCTAAAGAATCTATTTTTCAATGCTACCTAATTTTATGCCCTAAAAGTAAATAAGTTCAGAGTGAGAGAGGAAGTGTAGAGAGTAGGGTGCTTGCCTTGCACACAGCCAACCAGATCCAATCCCTGGCACTTCTTGTTGTCCCCCACAAATGCCACCAGGGGTGATCCCTATGTACAGTCAGGAGTAAACCCTGAGCATAGCTGGGGGTAGCCCAAATATCAATAATTAATTACTTAATTAATCGAAGGAAATAATGTCCCCCCAAAATGAGGAACCAATCTTAAAATAATCCTTCTGGGAAATGTGTGAAATAGAAGTTGTCCCTGGTTTTCTCAAGAAAGAAGATAAATTACAGTACATCTGGTTCTGCCTTTTTGTTTTATTAAAGCTTTCAATCTCACTTGTCTTTCTTTGCTCATTATCTCCTCCTTCTCCCTCCCGCACCCCCCCCACACACCACACTCTTTTATTAAAAAACTTTTTATTAGTGAATCACCGTGAGGTACAGTTACAAACTTACGAACTTTCATGTTTGCATTTCAGTCATAAGTGATCATTTACATCCCTCCACCAGTGCCCATTCTCCTCCACCAATGTTCCCAGTATCCCTCCCACCACCCCAACCCCAACCCCCACCACCCCACCTTGCCTCTGTGGCAGGGCATTCCCCTTTGTTCTCTCTCCTTTTGGGACACACCACACTCTTAATCTAGCATTTGTTGCCACTTGAAATTTGTCCACAGTCATTTATCACAAGCTTAGATAACGAACACAGCAACAACTTAGAGGTATAAATGGCATTTTAAATATTACGGGTTACATTTTCACTAAGTCTAAATATTTAGTATTGGGGGACGTGAGTGATAGTACAGCAGGTGGGGTGTTGGCCTTGTACCCCACCAACCCAGGTTCAATCCCCTGCATCCCCAAGAACTGTCAGGAGTACTTCTTGGGCACAGAGCCAGGCATAATTCCTGAGCATTTCCAGCATGACCCAAAAAGCAAAAACAAACGCAAACAAACAAACAAACTCAGTAACGAAGCCAGAACAAGAGTACAGTGGTGGGACGCTTGCCTTACACACTGCCAACTGGGTTCAATTCCCATGCCACATATGGTCAGAGAGAGGAGTAAGCTTGGCTGGGTGTGCTCCCACCCCTCAAAAAAAAATTTTTTTTAAACTTACTAAGTTAAAATACTGGGAGTTAAGAATCAATGATAGAATACCCAGTTTCTATTTTCTATGTAAATTAGTTGCAATGACTCTATACTATACCATCCATTAAGTGGAAAATGAAGGGGAAAAAGTAGAAGGAATAAACTCACCTTTCTACAAACAGTACTTATTCAAAATTAATTTTATTTCCAAAATGCATGTAGCTTCACCTCAATAAGGAGACTAAATAAATTTAATTCTCAATGTAGCTATTAACAGAAAATTCTATATTGTAGTTTTAATATTGTAGAAAAAAACTAATGCTAGAAAGAGCTTATTTCTCTTAGTTGTGACTTGTTTTCCTATGAGATATCGCAATGGAAAACCACAAAACTGAATCTAAACTCTATTCTTTCCATTTTTCTTTCATCAACTTCCTTCCTTGCCCCCCACCCCACCCCCAATCCCCGACATACACACACACCTTCCCCTTGGCATCCTAAACTTATTTTCTGTGATGTTAAGTTGCTTCACCTTTTGTCTTTAGGGCCGCCCCTGGCTGGGTTCGGGGCTTACTCCTGGCTCTGTGCTGGGAATCACTTTCCAGTGATCACTTTCCAGTTCAGGGATCACTCCCGGCAGCGCTGGGAATGAACAGGGATCCAAGCGACTTGGTGCTCCCTGTGTGATACCTGTTTCTAAGCTTCCCTTTGCCTTCACAATTCTATAACTTTGACGCTTTTGAGCTGCCTTGGCACAGAACAGGGCCAGGGAGGTGGCCCATATGCACAAGCCCATAAGCACAAGTCTGGCAGTTCCTGACCCGGAAGACTGGAGCACGCAGGGCTTTAGCCCTGGGAGCCCCCGACACTGCTTCCGCCCCCGCCCCCGCCAAAAGAAAGAAGCTATCCTAGAAAATACTCCATAGAACTAAAGCATCTAAGAAGTAGTACATGATGATTGCATTTTTTTTATTTAAGGAAACAATCACTAAGGAACCCACATATTCTCAAATTCTTGCTCCTTTGAGAAATGCCAAATAACTTGACTTTTTTTTTTGCTTTGATTTTTGAGCCACACCTAGCAGTGCTCGGGACTTACTTGGACTCCTGGCTCAGGGAACACTCCTGGCAGGGCTGGGGGGACCATCTGAGGCTCAAAGGATCAAACCAGGGTCGGCTGCATGGAAGGCAAATGCCCTACCTGCTATACTATCACTCCACCCCCCCACCCCCGACGGATCATTTATTTAAGAACTAACTAAACCACAGATAGGCGCCTTAGTTTTGTGTCTTTGGGCAAAATACTTTCCAGGGCTCCAAGCCCCATTTCAACTCTGTCTTACAAGAATGAGGACGTCCTGGGGCCGGAGCGATAGCACAGCGGGTAGGGCGTTTGCCTTGCACGCGGCCGACCGGGTTCGATCCCCAGCATCCCATATGGTCCCCCAAGCACCGCCAGGAGTAATTCCTGAGTGCAGAGCCAGGAGTAACCCCTGAGCATCGCTGGGTGTGACCCAAAAAGCAAAAAAAAAAAGAAAAGAATAAAGGGAAACTAAAACCCCTTGGAGGAAATCTTTAAAAAAAAAAAAAAAAGAATGAGGACGTCCTTATTTCAGCATTTCATTGAATCTTACGAACTCCTAATAGCCTCCCTTTCATAGGACACTTGGCTTGAAAAGAAGATAATGAATATCTACTATTTTTAGTACAATGTGGCTAATATCTCCATTTTACATTGATACAAACATTGAGATCTACAGACAGTTATATTTTAACATTTACTAAGCTGTGAACTCAAAATTTTTCACTAGCACAGAACCTGTCCAAATATAGGGTTGACAGTTTGCCCTCTCTGCAAATTTTCTCTTTACATAAGGCTGGAAACAAATTGGTAATCTACAAGGGCAGACTCCTAGATGTGGCCCCAGTTTGCAATGAATGGTACTCAGCAAAAACCATTATGGAGCCAGAGAGGGCACGGGAAGCAAGGTACTTCCCTTACAAGCAGGCAATCCCGTTCAATCCACAGAACCACCCGTGGTCTCCCAAGCAATGCCAGCAGGGACCCTTGAGCACAGAGATAAGAGCAAGCCCTGAGCTCCACTGAACATTGCCCATAAAGTTTTGACATTTATGACTCAATATAGGGGCAGAAAATCAGACACTTGAGAGGTAAATAAAAATTAAGATTTTCCTCTTGAATTATGGCTCCTATTTGTATAATTATGGTTAATATCTGTCTTACCTTTGAGACTATGAGGATCACTGTGAACAGAGAATGTGTCTATTTTTCTCTTAATTTTGTCCCCAGTGTCAAAGATCATGCCTAGAAAATCTGCATATTAAGTACACATGTGCCAAATGTTTATTACTGAGTTGCAAATATATTAAATTGTGTAGGACTTCAGAGTGGGGAAATTGCTTCTACAGGAATTACAGAAGGCTATAAAAAGGAAATAACTTTTGAGCTGATTTTGGATACAAGTTAGTATTTTAGAAAGCGGGATACAAAATGTGAGCTTGAGCATTGGAGAGAAAAGGGGTAGAGTTGGGGAAGGAAGTATATGGCTTTGATATTTTGATGAGGAGGTTAAAATGCAAACATATTCCATGATAGCATGCAAATTATCTAGACAAGGATCTTGAGAAGAAGAAAGAAGAAATTTGTAGAAAATTAGGGGAAAGAAACCAAATGAGAACTCTGGAAGCCTTGAAATCCTGACTTCATATAAAACCTTGGAAATAGAATCCTGCAGCTTTTTATGAACCTAGATCTGGCGGTGGACGAGAGAACAGCTGTTGCTTATACATAATAATTATTACTATAATGGTAGCAGGAAAATTGTTTAAAAACAATCGTAAAAGTCTGAGTGGAAAGTAAATAAAACTCTTAAGAATGTTTCTGCTCATCGATATTGATAGAGGTTTCCTCTATAGAATAAAGATGTTTAATATGGGGCCAAAGTGGTTTTACAGATCATCTTGCCCAAACTGGGCACTTGATGATTTAGGAAACTGGAGGCCAAGGAGCCACAAAGTTAAAATTGGATGTGACTCTCCCCATTCGGCCTAATCGTTTTATCATTACTGGTGTGTGTCTCCCCTTAGGTGACTCTTTAAATTAAAAGGAATTAACAATGTAGCAAATACAGAACTAGGACCTTTATTGAGACTTCACTAACAGAAGAGTAACCTTATTTAATAGAACTTCCTTGACAGACACTCCGCTGAAGCATTGTAATAAATGTAATAAAAGGGGAGATTAGGGCAAACATCAGTAGGAAGACATTAATTAGAGAAGAACCTCACCAATTCTCAGTTGACTAATCCTCCAACCCTGTAATTCTCCTAAGAAATCTGGCAATCTTGCTTAACTTCTTATCAATGAGAGTTTCTAGTTCAAAAGAGTGGCAGACTCCAGTAATGAGAATCTCATTAATTTTATTAAATATACTGTATGGTTCCATGATCATTAAGCCCTGTTAAATAGCTGCTGATGCTGTGTTTTATCCCTTCTTATTGATAGACATAAATTAAGTGACAGTGCTTACAATGAAACCATGAAACATAATTGTCATTGAGAATAATAATACCTGATGTTTGTTTCAAAGATTTTAAAGCTTTTCAAATGTGACCCTTGCATCATAATTGGCAGTCAGCGCGTTTATGCCCGGATCTGTATAAATAAAGTTGCTACTAGCTGTTAGAACAGCCACTTGGAAAGGTGAGGCAGATTTTCGGTCAATTTGGCAAATGTGTTTGTGACGAGCCTCCTTAAAGGAGTTGTAAACTGTCACTTTATCAATTAGCCCATGGAAATAAGCCTGAGAATTCACCTACAGAACTGAGTCTGCCAGGCCACACTGGGGAGAAGCAGATGAGAAGGAACCTAGGGACAGAGGCGGAGGCAAGGGATCATGGTGCTCTGATAGTAAACAAGTGCAATAATATTGTAGGCCTAAAACATTAAGAGCAATGTTATTGGAAATCACGAGACATCAACTTTTACGATAGACTATAAAGAACATCACGAACTGAGACAGTTTTTCACTCTTCCTTGTCTCAAGTAAAAGCCACTATTAGCTTTTCACTCCTCTACTAGCTGGGATTAAAGCACATTTTAATAAGTCTGAGTAGTCCCCGAAGAAATATCTTTATATAAGAGGCTTAGAGATATCAAAAAAAAGGAAAAAATTATATATATCCCCAAAAGGAAAGGAAAGAAGCAAAAGCTCCCCACAGAGAGACGAGTCCCAAAAACAGAACTTCAGAGTCGTAGGGAAGGAATCGTGCTCAGTCGGGGAGTACAATGTGTGGGTCGGTGCTGGAGAATATCTCGGCTCATTCAAAAAAAAAGGTTAGGGACATTATTATCAACATAGGTGCAGGGTGTTCCTTTACTGATCTTTCTCAGTGTTCACACTCAACAATTAACCTCCTATATATCACACCGATCAAATATAATTCAGTGTTAGTGAGGGCCTGGGGAAAAAATATTCTCAAATATTGTTTAATAGGCTTTGGGGTTTTTTGTTTGAGTTCTTTGAAGTGCCAGGAATTGAACCGAGGCCTTTGCACTTGCAAGCTAATGATCTATCACTAAGCTGCATGCCTGGTTTTCCAATGCTTTAAAAATGATGAATACTTCAAAGCAATGTTGTTAATAAGTATCTATATATTTAGAGATGTCACAACTCTGTATCCATTTATCTGTCATTGGGCATATTTCCAGATCTTGGTTATTTTAAACTATGATGCAATGGATATAAGTGAGCTTATATGTTTATGTTTTTGTTTATTTTTTATTTGTAGTTGCTTTTTAAAATTTTTTTTTATTTTATAAAGTAGTTCATGGACTGGAGCAATAGCACAGCGGGTGGGGTGTTTGACTTGCACTCGGCCGACCCAGGTTTGATTCCTCTGCCCCTCTTGGAGAGCCCAGCAAGCTACCGAGAGTATCTTGCCTGCACTGCAGAGCCTGGTAAGCTACCTGTGGTGTATTTGATATGCCAAAAACAGTAACAACAAGTCTCACAATGGAGACATTACTTTTGCCCGCTCGAGCAAATTGATGAACAATGGGATGACAATGACAGTGACAGTGAAAGTTGTTCATAATATTTGATTACAATTTAATTTTCAAACACCAATCCCACCACCACTACACCTTCCCACCACCATATATATTTTGAATTAGTGCTTGAATGCTTGCGGATGAAAACCTCAGAGTGAAATTGTCGGATTATCCTCAAAGACTTTGACATGGTGGGGTAAAAAACTTTGTGAATCATTCAGGGTGTTCAATTTGGCTATACATGTCATTTTTTAAAATAAAAATTTACTTTGACTCTGTGTTTCCTTCAATGGAGATATTCTCGAGAAATATTTACACATGTGCAAAATAGGCTCCTATGACAATATTATTTTTATCAAATGAATTGGTGAAAATGTGACAATGATCTAAGCATTTATGAAACAAGGGCACGACTTAAATATTGATACCCCTTTGGGATATACTTTGCATGCTAAAATGAAAACAC
Source organism: Sorex araneus (assembly GCF_027595985.1). NCBI lineage: Eukaryota > Metazoa > Chordata > Mammalia > Eulipotyphla > Soricidae > Sorex > Sorex araneus. Next base: position 7,378,970 of record NC_073307.1, read on the forward strand.
TGTAAAGCTCTAAGAAAACATCTCAAAGGTATACTTTAAAAAACACACAAGCTTAAAACATTGTTTGAAAATATGGCTGTTAAACCCTTTTTAAAAAATACATGACAGGTGTGCACAGATAGACTTAAAATGCATATGCATGTATATAATTACTCAAAACAATTCTCAGGTCAGTCAATCATGAGGCTTCAAACAAGGCAGACTCACTTTCTATTCCCTGTTAGTCTTTTTGTTTGTGTTGGTGTCTTAGAAATGTCACTGGAAAAGAAAAAGAAGAAGAAGAATAAGAAGAAAAAAGAAAAAGTCACTGTATGCTTCTCAGGCAACAGACATCTGAGTATGTCCCTGCCACCGTAGGGATGCAGGTGATTTTCCTACAAGGCAGCAGTCTATTCTCAGCCCACATAAAAGCATCAAGCAACCTCACCACAGCAATGAATTGGAGATGCTCCGTTTCCTATCAAGAGCCCTGAAGGTCACCATCACCCAATCCCTGCCAACCAGCACAATTCACTTCCTCATTACTGGGTGCTTCAATCACAGTTCTCTCTACCCACATCTCTAGACTTCTTCTCTGCCCACCATCTCTGCTTCTCCCCACATTCCAATCCACATGGAAATCTGCATTCCATCATGTGTCATACTGGCCAAGTTACTGCAGTCTTATTTAGACCACTTTTTTCCACCGAGAAGTGATAAAGATGAATTCCTCATGGACCTTTATAGGATACCACACATAAAGGGTAATGTGCAGCTCCAATTTCAGACGCAACCATCTTTATTTCCCCCCATGAAACCGTAACCTTCCCAGAACCATGAGACATGGCCACTGCAACTCTTCAGGAACACCAAGTTCCCGAAGCACTCCCAACAGGGGGAAATAACGAACAGACACTTTCCATGATGACTGTGTTACTCAGACTTAATTGCTCTCAATCACTGCTATTCAATGTCACCCCTATCTCCTTAGACTCAAAAGAGCATCAGATCATGTCTTATTTTGCTTCTGAGTACACAGAAAGGCATGCAGATGAGGAAGCAGAAAGGTGAACAAAACTCTTTTTCTTAGAAGCCAAAAAAGAAGTGATAGTGGCCTCAAGAGTGAGCATATATTAAGAAAATAATTATTAAGATGCTTCAAGCTTTCTCCAGATCACGGAAGGGGGGCACTGTTCTTTTTCCTGATAGACATCGGAGACTGTGCCACTTGTCTGGTGCCCTTTCCCATCACAGTCTGGTCACATTCAGACACACATCTGACTCTAGTTCTTCGAAGCATGTAATTTAAGCATTGGCACACATCTTAAGTGGGTTGATAAGACCCATGCTTTCGAGTCAAACATACAGGTGAAATCACATTACAATGGGATTCTTTCAACTATGCAGGTAATTTTAGCCCAAACCAGGCTATGCTTCCTATAATATTAAAGTGCTTTGCATACAGGGAAATTATGTTTCTCATAGCTTTTTGTTGTTTTCATTGTAAACAAATTCGAGAGCCCTAGACCCGCATGTGAATGAGTGCATTTTAATGCTGAGATTTCTAAATCCATGTTGAAATTTTATTTTGTTGTTGCCATTGTTATATTTCTTTAACCATGGGAGAGGGCACATCTTTTACTAAGGAAAGTATAGCTCAGAAATACTTTCAATATATCCCAATAGCACTGAACCAAACATAAAACTTATGGGCTTGAATGTCTAGATTCCCAGTTAAAACCTGCCATCTGCCTAGATGTCTGGTCTTGATGCTGGAATTCTGTGTAAAGCTCTGATAAAAGCTATTATTAGTCAGATATCTTCATCAGAAGCTTTCTTCCTGAAAACATAGCCTGTTTCATAAATTAGATGTAAAGCTCTTCTAAACGGCTCTGGATTTAATTTATCTTAAATATGTTTTGCATAAAAGTCTAAATCAGAAGTATTTCACCCAGGTGAAAACATATAAAAAATAAGATGGTCTTTCTTGTATTTTGTGCCTTCATATTTCCCCGAACCCATTCAAGATATAATAACCTATTTCTGAGGTAATACATATAATTCTGTGACAAATCCACTTCAGCCTCGGTAATGCCCTTCGTTTTGACTTCAAAACATTCACTGGCTCTCATGGATTTGTACTATTTAACACCCAGATAAAGGTAAGCTGCCTTTTTTAATAACGATGGATTACATTTTCTCGTTACATGCTCTTATTCAATTGGATTTTTTCAATTTAAGCACATCTATTCTAGGAGAAAAATGTAATGTCAGTCTGCGAATAATTGTAGTTATTAGAAAAGTAAACATGATGAAACACAAGGAAACATAAACTGAAATGATCTGATTAAATTACTTTAAAAAGACGACGATTTCCAGGGGAAAATGAAGTTATCTGTGTGCTCTATATGTCATCTCTCCTGTTTTGCCATAACACCAGGTTATAACTTGCATCATCTCATAAACAAATCTAGATGGAGGATGTAGGGATGTCTTAAGTATAAATGGAAGTTTGATTCATGTACAATCCAAGAGATACGGTGGTATTAAATGTTTATAGTCTGATCAGACCACTCCTAAGCTCACAAATGTTTTACTGTATGGATATTCTTTCTGAATACTATGTCAAAGTTTTCAGATGTGCTTGTCCTTACATTCTGAAAATATATCTAACTCCATTAAATTTATTTTGCCTGTGAAAAGTTCATATGAGGCAAGTTAAAAGGTACTTTGCAAAGACCTATTCAGCTCCATCTGAACCCATTAAAACCGTATTCCTGGCCAATTGGACAGAGAGGTAGGAGCTTGCAGTGATGGGTCAGATGGGGAATCTCCAGATGGGGGTGGAGGGCAGAATTGGCCCTGCCTCCTGCCCAAATGAGACCCTGAGCGGCTGCCCACGAACAGCTCCTCTGCTCCTGAACAGCCATGATCCCTGAGGCACACAAACCAATCTTGGAATGCAGCAGCTGCTGGCAGAAATGCCTCTGGACTTAATACCAGAATACCAAAACTGGGCAGCTGCTTTCGCGACCGTGCAACATCATATGCTCTTTGTTATCGACAATAGAAAACATACGATCTAATGATGCCATTCTGACAGGTCTGACTGTTGGGGGAAAAACTCCAAGTAATGATAGCGAGTTTTCTGTCGAACATTGAATGTAATCAAAGTAAGGAGAGAGTAAAGTGAAAATCATCTGCCACACAGGCAGAGGGGGAGTAGGAGTGGGGGTATGCAGGGGTTCTTGGTGGTGGAACATGTGCACTGGTGAAGGGATGGGTGTTTGATCATTGTATGACTGAGACTTGATCCTAAAAGTCCTGTAACAGTTCTCACCGTGACTCAATTAAAAAAATAAATAAACTATTCGCTCCACCGAGACTCGACCCGGGTGGCCACGCTTTGGCCTTTGGCGTGGCCGCTTTGCTGCTGATTGACCACGATCTGGAGGCCAGCTAGACTACTCTTGGTCCCAGAAACTGCTTGCAGCCATGTCTCTAGACTGTGAACTAAGCCATTGCCCCATACCGCCCCAGGAAGGGAAATGATGCAATCTCTAATATAAATCTCCCTGGACTTAACTACTAAAATACTAAACTACAGAAATCCTAAACCGCGCGGTAGCAGCCGCGCGACTTCATATCTCTCCATTCTCAGCAATGGAAAACTAATTATCAAATGCTTCCTTATCAGTAGGGCTGTTTTTTTTTGGGGGGGGGAAACTCCAACAACAATAGTGAGTTTTATGTTGAAATATGGAATGTAATCAAGGAAAATAGAAAATGGGGTGAAGTTTATCAGTTACACAGGCGGGGGTGGGAGGGAGGTATACTGGGGTTTTTGGTGGTGGAATATGGGCACTGGTGAAGGGACGGGTGTTTGAGCATTGTATAACTGAGACATAAGCCTGAGAACTTTGTAACTTTCCACATGGTGATTCAATGAAATAAATAATTATAATAAATAAATAAATAAATAAACTATTTTAAAAAAGTGTTCCTGGGACGGGAGGTGTAGTAGAGGGGCTAGGGGCCATTCTGGCATGCGTCAGAGTCCAGTTTGATCGATCCCCAGCACCAAGAATGAGGGAGTGCAGTGCAGGAGGGTCCCAAATGCCACTGTCCTGGCCCAGGGAATCCCCAGCACCACAGGCCTGAGCATCACCCCCTCCACAGACTCCTGCACCAAGCCTGCCTGAGCTGGCCCAGAATTGGCTGTTGGGGGGAGGGATACTAGGAGGGGGATGGGCTTCGGGCTGCCCAAGAAGTGCTTCATAGCCCCCCCATCCAAAACTAAAGTGTTCCTCAACTACTGAAAAATCATCATTTTAAATGTCTTATTTAAATAATTGATTTTCTTAAAACCAGAGTGAATCAGCAAAGCCCCCAGAATGAAATCAGCTGTGCAGTTCACAGACATCTCATACTCTAGGGGATCAGTCTCTGCCTAACTTTTCCCCGAGCCTCACCAGCTCTCTGCATGTTAGGCATACGTACCTCGTTCCCAGTCAAGCGACATGCCTTACTCCAAACTGTCCAAGCAACTCACTTGGGGTAGGGGGTGGGGGGGAAGGTGAGAGGCCAATGGGCACCCATGGTATTTATGGCTCTATGTGGTGCTCAAGGGAACATGTGTGGTGCCAGACATTTGATTTGTACTTGGGTGTGTGGGATGAAAGGCAAGCTTATCGACCTATCTGTCCAGTTCCTGTTTTTAACACCGCTTGAACCCTGATTTTAAAATGTTTGATTATTCAAGTACTTCATTTGATCCCCTAATATTCTGCATCTCCAACTTGGATACTTGAACCCAAGCATTATTCCTACACAGGACTTAGCATGAAATCTGATATCTGCTAGGCAAGTATGACTGTTCAATAAGTGTATGTATGAATGATCTAGTTAGTAAACATTTCAATAAACAAAATACTGGGTTTGGTAGAGTACAGAATAATGGCCTACAAGAGTAAAACGTGCTCTCATACTTTCTTAAAGACAACATGCAAAATTGTAAACATCTAAAACCAAGGCTTCAATTTCCCTAAAATCACATTCATAGCAGCAGAATTTTGTTTGAAAGAATTGATGTATTAGCTCCATCTTCAAGTAGCAGGACATACGGTGTTCCATGTATATATTTTATAATCTAAGGGGTGGAGTACACTTATATTTTTGTGTTCCATGTATATATTTTAATATATACAATATATTATATTTAATATAATATATTATGTTTAATTATAATAATATATTTATTATATAATATAATGTATTTGTAATATGATTTAATTAATAATATACATTTAGTATATATTATATTATATCTATTTTATTTGATATATATAATATAATATATAATCTAAAGGAGAGAATATGCTAATATCATTTAAAAAAATCGGAGTCATTCCCTGAAATACTCTACTCTGTGGTACAGGCCTGGCAGTACCTGGGATGCCGCCAGAGCCACAACTGGGGGTGCTGGGGGACTATTACAAGGTCGAGAATCAAACACAGGCCGTGTGCAAGGCATGTGCTCTACCACTCTAGGCATTTCCCCAGCACCCCTCTCCCCCAGTTACTTTCTCAGTAGAACATTTCCTTTTTGGCTATGTCAGGACTAAAATGGTGTATTTCACCATTGTTCTGTTTTTCAGAACTGCCGGTGTGTCTATCTACCTTTAAGTCATGCTTTAGGCCAAAGCTCCTTTGGGAAGCAGGAGCAGTGCTGGGTGGTCAGAAACCCACTGCTGTCAGGCAGATCGCAGCGTGAAACGGTCAGACAGGGAGCGAGAAGGACAAGAGCTCGCGCCAAGACAGGAAGCAGAGGGCAAGAAGAGGGAGGGAAGAGAGAGAGAGAGAGACAGAGACAGAGACAGAGAGAGACAGACAGACAGACAGAGACAGAGACAGAGGCAGAGCATGAGAATTTCTGTTTGTCTTACTACTTGGTGACAGCCATGTCAAATGACAGGCTCTGATGTTTGAGGGACAATTCTGTTAAAATAAGAATATTGTGTTCCACATGATGATAACCCCTCAGTATCTTTATTGCAAACCAAAATGCCCAAAAGGAGGAAGAGTGTGTGAGAGAGAGAGAGAGAGAGAGAGAGAGAGAGAGAGTGAGAGAGTGAAGGAAAACTAAAGTCATTGGTGGTGGGAAATTGGGAAATGTACACTGGTGGAGGGATGGGTGTTGGAACACTGTATGTCTGAAACCCAACCATGAGCAACATTGTAACTGTGTAACTGTGTGTCTCAGGGAAACTCAACGAAAAATAAATTTAAAAAAATACATATATATATATATATATATATATATATATATATATAGTACTGGTCTTTAAACCATTCTGTCACCAGACACTGGAAGGAAGACAGAAAGACCCTCCTGTTTCATTTCTGGTGATCATAAGATGTTGTGTTATTAAAATATTTTTATTACAGCAAACCTGAAGCAATGTAAAATGTTTGCTCGGGGATTTATTTTAGTCCCTTTAAGCTGAACTTCTGTAATGAAATCTATTTACAGACATTCCACAGTGCCTGATGGTTACTAGCTTATGCAAATGAAGTGCGACCTGGGGACTGAACCTCCTGGCCCCACTTCGTGCCCCCTGGCTTCAAAGGTCTCCAGGCAATCACTTTTTTAAGTGAAGAGATTTTTTTTAAGCTGAATCGAAATAGAGCAGGGACAGAACTTGATGCCCACAACTCATGCACCCTGACTGCTTACTGTCTACTATTTCCCCATAAATATTTAGACACTAATTTATAAATCCATTTGGGATAAATGTGTTAGTGTGTAATGATTTTTCTTTCCCCAGCCTCTGCTTTTGCTTTGGATCTTAGAAACCAGAGACCAATATCAATCAATAGTCATTTACTCTTAACTTCATTTTTGACTTCTTACTTAAACGAAGGGTCACTGGATTGGCACAGAATTGGTTTAGTGATAATAAAATCTTCTCAGCTGATTATGGTCTCAATGAAAACATATGTGTGCTGAGCACCAGAATAATCAGAGGAATCAGGAAGATTTGCAAAGTACCTCAAGGGCAATAACTGGGCATACATTTCATGTATTGCTTGAATATATAAGTATGAGGAATAGAACGTGTTAGCATTTTCTAAGCAACTGAGGAAAAATTTTAAAAGAACAATGGATGGATGTAAGTTTTGAGGAAGAGTAAAGAGTTGAGGCAATGAACTGCATTTTCAGAGGTACTATTAAGTAGGGAAAAAAATATTTTCAATGACAGTCATCTAAGAAACTGCATCACTTCCTACTGCACACCATCATACAAAACAATTTTTTCACCCCTGGCAAATTGTTTAAAGGACAGATGGACAGTGAATTCAAGTCACCTCTTAGAAGCCAAAGAGATCTGAGAATCAAAGTGTCACTTCAGTATATATTGAAATGTCCATGTAACCTCGGACGGCTCTGGAATCTGTCACCCCCAGGTCCCCAGTGAAGCATTTCAGGGCATGGTGAACCTCACACAGTGACCTTCTAAGCTGGCCTTGGTGACATTCCAGTGCAAAACCACGTTGGCAATTCCCTACAAATAAGTTTTCAAGTCTGTATTAAAGTCCATATTTGCTGGATCTTTACATTCATTTAATGTGACATAAAATTAGATTAAATGGTGCTTTAAAATAAAATGGCATCATTTAAACTCTGCCAACTATGTTCTGTGCTGTATGACTATTAAAAGTATACCATGGGATTTTTTATTTTAAGGGATCCATGTGTAAGAGTCAGAATTTTGCACAAGTGGACTGTCGAGGCCTTGAAAGGTATAAGGGTCCTGCAGAGTTATCTTCTAGGTGGGAGCACCATGAGACTACAGCCTGCTGCCTCTAAAACTCTGAAGAGGCTCGCAGTCCCATCAGTAACAGGGAGGCAAAGGCAGACACTCGTGAGTGACAGCCTCAAAGCAGGAAGACTGAGACGGAAGAGGAAATTTGGGCGAAGAGAGGAGAAAGAGGTGCATAACAGATAAAAGAACTGGAAACTCAGAAGGAACTGTCCCACGACAAACCAAGTTCACAGCTAAAACACACTGAGAGATGTAACTCCTCGGAACAGCAGACCCAACGGAGCAAGCCAGGCGGCTGGAAACAGGCAATAATTAGGGAACTGCTCCTGACAAGCCACACACCCTTTACTTCATTTCATACAGACCAAAAGTTCCTCTCCAAATAGACGCTTATTTGTAAAGTTCCTGCATTCAAAGATTTCAGAGGATTTTCCCACTGCAGCCAGTGTTGCTCAGCTGCAAAGAGGTGGCGGGTGCTGAAAGACAAACAGCTACTCCCACACGGGCAGCATAGAAAGCAGGAGACGGAGAAGCAAACGGGAAGAGATCTGGGAGTCCAAGTTCAAGCTCCAATAGTCGTGTCCAACTTCCTGGGGGTCCTGGCTGCCCCCACCCCACCCCCAGAGGACAGAGCACTCTTCTCAGCATTTCAAAAGTAAAAAGCCACCTCTGACCCTCACTCAGGAATCAAGGACTAGAAGCAGGAGGAATGGAGCTGCGTCTCACAGCATCTGCCTTGGAAGCACGGGGCTGTGAGTTCAATCCCTGGGGGACTCACATGTGCCAAACACTATTCTGGCTGCTCTGCTATTCGAGTCTGGTTTCCCTGTGGTCACCATTCTCTGGAACTGCAAGCTGTTTCTGCATGCATGACAGGTGTGTGTGTGTGAGCACCACAGGAAGGGGTGTGATAACCCCCTTTCTTCACGGAATCAGCCTGAGCATGCAGCCAGGAAGTGCAGCCCTGGGCGTGCAGTTGTGAGCACCACAGCGATCCCTGGGCATACTGCGTCCATCACTTTGTGCCTCAGCTCAGAGAGGGATCCCCACAGCTGGAGGGGGACCCACGGCGTGAGCAATGGTGGATGCATGGGTGAGCGCCACAGCCTGATGTGCACCATGGTGGCAAGCAGGGGAAATGTGCGAGCACCATGGCCAGCCCCCATCACAGCTATCACACCCCACAGAGAGAAATAGAAAATTTCTCTTAATAATGAAAAGATGATGAGGAGCAATGCCAGTTTCCTAGGAGCAAAGCTGTCCCCGATTGGCCCCAGCTCAGCCCATTCTCTGAAGAATGACCGAGCGCCTCTCTCCAAGAGGGTGGGCAGAGGGAAGCCCTAAAGGCTTACAGGGACGTGTCCCCACTCAGGCGTTAAGAGGAGATGGCAGGGGGTAGGAAAGAGTCGGTATCTGAGGAAAGGACTGCCCTCTTTCTAAGCTATTTCTTTATTATGGATTTTTGGTTTCGGGGCCACACCCAGCCCTGCTCAGGGCCCTGCTCGGGCAAGCCCCTTACTGCTGGGCTCTATCTTCAACCCCAAGGACTGGCCTTTCCAAACAAGCCAGGCATGGAGAGGCAGCGCACCCGGCCAGCACGAGCCCATCCCCAATGGTCAACAAGCCACACCTCACGAGTCACAGGAACCTCAGGTGTTCTCCCGACCCACCCAGGGAGGCCAACTCCAGTTTCCTCCTGGGGACGCTGGGCGTGGTGCAGGATGCAAATACAGATCAAACAGGCTCTTGGGACCCCTCCTGGGCTTCAGGGCTCACTTGGGCTTTGGAACTAAGGAGCTAGGTCATGGCCTAACGCACATGCCTAGCAAATGTGAGACCCTGAGTGGGATCCCTGGCACTGTGTGGGCTCCAGGGTACCACAGGGGGGAGAGAATCCCCTCTGGGATGACCAGGAGACGGTCTCTTCCTATCTGTCCAGCACTGCTAGGGGGATGGGTATCGCTATTTAAATATATATACGTATATATGTATGTATATGTGTATAAGTATATATATGTATATACATACATATATATATCAAGTGCTCTCTGACTACACCATATATACATATGTATGCATACACACATACATACACACACATATGGCAAGTGCTTTCTGACTATACCATATGTACACACACACACACACACACACACACACACACACACATATATAGCAAGTGCTTTCTGACTACACCAATAAGAACTAGTTTAAAGCAGATCTGCTGCATAGTATTCCATCGTGTAGATGTGCCATAGTTTCTCGAACCAATTGTCTGTCTTTGGGCACTCGGGTTGTTTCCAGATTCTGGCTCTTGTGAACAGTGCTGCAATGAACATACAAGTGCAGATGTCATTTCTGCTGTGTGTGGGGTTTTTTGCACCCCGGGGATATATTCCCAGAAATGGTATTGCTGAATCATATGGAAGTTCAATTTCTTTTCTTTTCTTTTCTTTTTTTTTGCAGAATGTCCATATTGTTTTCTAAAAAGGCTGGACCAAACCACAATTCCCACCAATAATGAATGTATGACTGAAGCCCGATCGTAAAAGCTTTGTAACTGTGTATTTCATGGTGATTCAACGAAAATAAATAAATTATTAATGAATTAAATAAAACGAAGCTGCTATTAGAGGGAAGGTACCTACCTATGGGAGAACTACTGTTCACAGAAGTCCAGGACTGTCATGGCCCCAAGTAGGTTCTAAGAGCAGTGACAAGCCATGGCCCCCCGAGGTGACACGGAAACACTTGGACCTCAGGAACAAGGCTGGAGCAAGGCTTTCCCAGCCCCCACCCCACCGGAGCAGGATGTCGGGCACCAAGCGAGACTCAGGCGGGAAGCCCGGAGACGCAGTCGCCCGCAGAGGCTGCTGGCACCCCCGCCGCTCTGCAGACGCGCGCCCCTGCAGCGGGACGCACCGGGCTGAGGGTGCAAAGGCATCCGAGAGCCGCCGCTTTCCCTTTCCCTCCAAGCCTCATTCCTAAAGTGGGGCCGGCCTCCCCATTAGGCTGAAGGATTTGGGGGGCTTCTTGAGCAATTAAGGAAGAGGGCTCGTAAGAGAGCAAGTTGGGACTTGCGTGATTATTATGTGATCTGGGGTTAGGAACAGGCTTAGGGCTCCCAGGAGGAATGTAAGGCTCCCGCCTGAGCTTTTATCATGTTCAACAGCAACTTTTACCTTCTCTGCCACATCTTTCTAGTTTGGGGCGGAGGCTGCGTTTTACGAAGCGAAGCATCTCTGCTCCACAGTGCAACTCTCTGAGGTTGCCCGGACTTGCAGGCTAACTTTCAAGGAAGAAACTACTGATACAAAGTTTCACTAACCTCTCTCCTATTCACCATAATATTTGCTTTCAACTGAGAGAATATGCCTCCTTTCGTTTGGTTACACCAAATTGCAAAATATAAAATACAGTTCCAGTTACCAACTAATAATGCCTTTCAAAATCCTGCTTAACCCACTCACAAAATTAAGTTGCTCTTGTTTAGCTTGAAAGCAGTTGCATTTTCCAGAAGATACCAACAATGTCAGAGCACTAAATGGATCGTACTCTCTCCTTTTGGGGAACAAACTTGTATTTTAAATAAACATATATATATATATACATATATATTTAAAGACACTGAATTGTACTTTAATGTCTTTGAGGGGGAAAACCAAAGAATTTCCATGTACATTTAGGTACATCTCATTAAAATTCCCATCAGTTATCGGTCGATTTGGGCCAAATTCTGCTGCAGGAACAAGTGCTCCTAAATCTTCGGCATGAAATCCTAAAAGTTGATTTCCTGGCATGTTTCCACCCATCACAAATTGCCAATGGTTCTGCTCAGGTTCTCTTTACTTGAGAGGCAAGCCTAACTTGAGCAACCTTCTGTGGAATGTTCTGGTCTTGTGGCAGAGAGAAAAGGAGAAAGGAAGGATGACTTCGGAATAGCAGCGTGAAAGGGCAGATGAACTATGGATCTTACTTATTTCACTGTGAGAGATAAATACCAACTATTTGGGTAATTATATCACCTACAACACATTTCTTCGTGTTCGGCTATTAATTTGTATTTAAACAGGAATAACAGAAAAGAAAAATTATTAATTCTGTAGACTTTATACTAACAAATGTAAGGAACAGAGGTCCACAATCAAGATGCTATTCATTGTCAACTTTCTTTCAGTTTATACTAACACATGACATATGTTTCTTTCTCAAATTGAAAGATAGAGACTCACATTTTCTATACACATAATTATTTAAATTTCATCAATGTTATGGAGATTGCTCAGTTTTAATATTTAGTATTATTAATCATTCTGTTTAATTATAAATAAAAAGTTTGGTTCAATAAATAACTTTATTCATTTATTTATTATATGTTTTGGTTGGGGGGGTGACACCCAAGGGTGCTAGAGGCTTACATCTGGCTGAGCTCAGGGGTCACTCTCGGCTGTACTCAGGAGACCATATGCAGCATCAGGGGGTGGCTGCATGTGACACAAATGCCTTAGCCCTATACTTTCTCTCTGGTCCCAATAACTTTTACTTAAAAAAAAATACTAACTGCACAACCTTTAATATCTAGGTTTTAATATTTCCTTTATCAGTTTTTGTCTTTATATTTTCACACTCAATTTTAATTATTAGACTAAAATTTGTATTAAGAGTCCTTTATTTGTGTATATATAGATGTATACCTATAAATATATATGTATATATTTATATCAATATATGCATCACACACATATATAAAGAGAGATGGGCTTGATTTATATATGGTTTCCAGAAAAGACAAAAATGCTCATATAATCCTAGAGAAATCTCAAAATTTTATTTGGTGAACAAAAAGTAATTGGTCAGAAGATCCCCATATTATAACCTACCCTCCCCCAAAAAAGATAATTTATCAAATATTATGACCTATATCTGTGATAAAATTTTATCACAATCAAGTGATAAATGACCCATTATGGAAGTTATATTTGGTTGTTCTAAAAACATTGAGCACTGGATTATCATATACTACAACTAAATGTCACACACACCTTATAGTTTTTGACATAAAGTAGTTTATAAGGAAAAAAGAGGAAGATATAAAAGGACATCAAAGAAATTCTCCAACACAATTTACTTAAAGCAGAGCTCTTCAAAGATAAAATAAAGACATTAACCATATTATATTTTAAAAGCCCTATATTATATTTTGAAAGTTATAATATAACATATTATATCTTAAAATATGTAAGTAATATATGTTTTTAAATTACATTTTAAATTTTAAGTTTGTATTATTCGTCTTTCTGATTTTTTGCAAACAGTCAGGGTCATTCTCAAAACCATCACTTTCTATGAAGTGTGCAAATGTGAATGACAAATAATTTTAAAAGAAGATATTCTTTCTAAGTAACAGTTCATGTTTTAGGAGCTTAATTTTTTAAAAAATCCTCAGTCTTGCTGCATCTCTCTATCAATCCATCAGTCGAGACCCTCAAGGATCAAAGTCTCTCTGTGTCTAAATGCCAGGAGTCACATCACGATAGAACATCAGACTCGAGTAGATGTAAATTCGACAGATCCCTCCTCTCTTTGGGCACAACCAGACAGGAATCTTCTCACTGTGCCCCAGGAGCAACAGGCAGGAGGTAAGACAATCCCAATCCAACCTCACTCCCAGCGATGGGCAAATAAACCACAGTCAACCAAGATGAGCTGGGAGGCTGGTGCCTCCCCTCCACATCCCCTTCCTGATGGAGACTCTGCCCCCCACGCTCGGGAGTAGGGGTGCTCAGGGTGCCAAAGAAGGAAAAGCATTCCAGGAAGCCTGGATTTCACAGAATGCATGTGAAAGAACGGATATCTTGCCCGAGAGTCAAATTGGGGTTGGCAAGAAAAGAAAGATGAAAAGGAAGGGGGGTGGGAGGGGAAAAGGCAGAAGTAACGTAAGTCAGATCACAGAGGCAACAAGAAATGCAGAAAATTCCTAAAACTGCGATTAACAATGTGTAGATGGGTGCATCATCGTGGGACACAGGCCTTTCGGGTCTGGTCATGGGAAGGCACATGCAGAGTCCATGTTAGGGAAGAAGGGGGGCCCGTGGGTGCCATGCTAGGGTGTTCCCATGGTCCTATGGGCAATGAAGCCTTTATGAGGGGCGCTGCTGGAAAAAGGCACCCCATCGTATTTTGGAAAAGTAATTCTAGAGTGTGACTGACGCGTGGGAAGACTGGGCTGGAGGGAAAGTGTCAGCAGGTGATTTTCAAAACCCAGGGAAGTGGTTTGTTTATGGGTTTGAATGTGCCAACGAGAGTCCTGAGCAGAGAGAAGAGAGCTGGGAACAACACACGAGGTGGCGGTGCCCGGTGGGTGTCTGCGGGACAGAGCAGCCCAGCTGGCAGGGAAAGACAGGGCGTTAGGAGAGGGGTACGGGGAGCAGCCCCGGAAGTCCGGTCTCGCACATCCAAGCATCTCCTGCAGGAAAGAAGCAGCATTAGCCAGGCTTTGAAATGTCTCTGTGTCCAAGGTTCCGTGTCACGGGCCCAATCTTTCCTCTCTTGCTCGGTGTCCTCACAGGTGAGATCCTGGAGCCATCGAATGGCTGCCTAGGGAATGTCCTTGCTCCTTTTGCTGAGGGGAATCCCCACAGATGGCTTAATCCCTTGACCTGGGAAGGGTTCACATGCCAGGCTGTGACCACCACCCACTGAAGTGACAAATAACTGTCTTGCCCCGTGGTCGGGCACCTGACTCCCTGTTCCCACTGAGATCCTCTCTCTCCTCGCCAAGACCAGACTTGCTCGAGACCTGTGAAGTAACCCAACTATTTTGTCCTTTGGAAAACCAGCCGTGGAGACAGCAACGATTAGGTGTCCTCAAAGCGGTGCACGGCGGTCTGACATCATCAATAGTTCCCTGGGCCCAGGGCAGCACTTGACCCGCTCCTCTTCCCACTGAGTCATGCTGGAACAAAATACATTACTCAGTAATTACTATCTCCCACAACCTAAAATTAAGGCCAGCTTCACACACTGGGCTACGATGAGAAAGAACTGGAGGGGATGGCTTTTCCAGGCGAATGAGGCCTCGCCAGTGAAAGAAACGGTAGAAACGGTGTTGGTGACTGTAGGGAAAGGGGCGGCCAAGCTCCAGGGAAGCGCCAAGTGTCCCCATGCCCATTGCCACCACTTGCCCCATGTATCCACTTGCTCTAAAATAAAAGCAAACCTTCAGCATTGCTCTTAATATCGTCATGGAAAAAGTTGTGTTTGGAGTTTAACTGCTACTTGTTTAGCCACGCAGCCATCCTTAAGATACACATATCAGAACATTTAACATCACAGCATCTCCCTCGAAAATGGCCTGCAATGATGAATAGCTTGTTATAACTAGCTAACGCAGCTCTGTAAACCCAAAACCTTTTAGCAAGTTTACATAAAAACTCCGATAAGGTCTTTAAAACATCTGCAACAAAGATCACATAATGCAGTAATGCCCGCCGAGAGCGGCCCACGAGGGCTTCTCGCTGCTGCCAAAGTCCGTGACGCTTTTCGGAGATTATGGGAGACCATTCATTTTGTTTTCATGAACTTAATGATGACTTAACCAAATCCCCTAACAGTAGTTAATGGTTCTTAATTATATGATGTGATTTAAAAAAAAATACAAGAACGTCTTATTCACTGAAAGGCAGTATTATTATTAAAAAAAGTCTACATTTATATGACAGTAAAATTAAAAGATGACACAGCAAAGAATGGAAAAATACCCCCACGGAGGAAGAGTGACATAAAGCCCAAGCTTGCACTTCTCTGTGCCAAGTTTTACTGTGGGGAACAAGTCTCAGTAGCATCAACACTCTAGGGAGACATGAAGTCAACTTTTGGGAGCAGATTTCATAGCGCAAGATCTTCATCCAAAATCGGTTTTTCGTTATCTACTTATGACCAAATACCTTTTGTACCATGCCTTGAATCTGCTAGCAGGCATAAAATTTTAACTTCAAAATGGAATGGCACTATAGTCTATATACCCATAGAGCCAATATTTTGAACAAGAATAAAAACAAACAGCTGACTTACAAGGATTCCGGAGGATTTAGAACATGAACATGATAAGCATGCCTGAGATTGCTTACCCGGTTCCCTTCAGGGACCAGAGCACTGTATCTTGCCAACCCAAGTAAACACTTCGGCTGTTCAAGAGTTTCTATTTGCCTTGTGACTTTAGATATAATAACTATATTTATTGACTGCCAACTATGTATTCACCTAGGTTTTTTTCATCTGACATTCTGAAACCCTATGAGAATGGTATTATAGGCCCTAGACTAAAGACGGAGAATTTGAGGCTCATTGAAGTTCGACTCTACTCTCTCCGAACAGACTTGAAGAACATGAAGAGGATTCAGACCTTTTTACATTGAGCTGGGATGCTCAGAGAGGGAGGAAGGTATGTTTTGTCAGGTGATGGAGCAAAATGAGGACAGGTATGGGCGTATGATCACAGTTTGCTTTCTCAGAAAAGTAAATGTAAGGTGTTGATTAAAAGCTTGACTGGTGTGTGTGTGTGTGTGTGTGTGTGTGTGTGTGTGTGTGGTGGGTACTATTCAAATTTCTGTGTCTGCTTGTTTGTAATGAAACAGCAGATGAAGACTATGGAAACAATTGAGATCTCTGACTGCCAGGAGACGTTTTTGGAATTATGCTTCAATATCTGGGGCTGGATCGACAGTACAGAGGGTTGGGCATTTTCCTTGCACGCGGCCGACCCAGGTTCAATTCCCAGGATCCCATATGGTCCCCTGAGCACCTCCAGGAGTAATTTCAGCATGCAGAGCCAGAAGTAACCCCTGAGAATTGCCAGATGTGACACAAAAAGCAAAAAAAAAAGCATCAATATTTAGCTGTCTGCTTGTAGTAACAGTAAGAGGCGATGTCTGTGACATGCTTAAAATTGGGCTTTCTGCAAAACTGTACATAATTCCTCAAGTTCTTGGTATCTAATAACCTTGATTATATATTTTAGAGTATAATTGTAAAAGATTTTAAATTTTAAGCAGCAAACCCATTCTATATTTTTCATGTATGCCTCCCAGTTTGTGGTTATTTATCCTTATATTTATTTCATGATTTATTTAGTGAATGTACCTCAACTACAGAGTCTAAGAGCAGGAAGTGTTCCTTGTTTGCTCACTATGGCATTCCCAACACTTGGTTTAGTTTTGATGCTCGGCCGGCCTTGAGGTGTATCTTTGATGCAACTGTGATGGGAACTGTCACAGCCTCAGCCAGCACCAGGGGGCGCGCTGGAGCCTGGCTCTGCCCCTGGAAGAAGGGTGGCAGGTTGGGAACATCTGCCCTCCAATGCTGGGGTGATCAGAGACAGCCCGGAGCCAGCTGGAGTGGCAGTCCCTCCTGGAAGGGGGTCTGGGTACCCCCAGTCCCCACACAGGTGCACTTACATAGGGGCAACAACTTTTCACGGTGATAGTTGGGACAGTCCGTTGCAGAGACGAGTCTGCCCCTGTCCTGGGGAAGAGCCAACTGTGCCCATCTCCTGCCAGCCCCGCCGTGGGAGACACCCCATTCAAATCCGTACAGGGCGCCCCAGAAAGTGGCCCAAGACATAGTTCTGGGTTTACTTTCTGAAAGCCATAGTTGGCAGCACAGAACGTTACTTTGCCACCCTGGGTTGCAGGTTTGAAGCCTGAGAAATCCAAGTCAAGGCAGCCGTGACTCTGCGAGCCGCCGAGGGCAGGAGGGGTCAGAGGCCACCAAATTCCAGCTCGCCGAGTCCCCATCCCCTGTTCCTTCTACTCAGCCCCTGTCTGCCCTGGGAAGGGCTACCGGCTCCAGTGGTCCTTCACCACCGGTATTCTGTCTCCACACATAATCAAGAATGTCCACATAACCAAAGATACACCTCAAGGCCGGCCGAGCATCAAAACTAAAGCAAGTGTTGGGAATGTCACAGTGAGCAAACAAGAAACACTGTTCCTGCTCTTAGAATCTGTAGTTGAGGCACATTCATTAAATAAATCGTGAAATAAATATAGAATAAAGTACCTCAAACTGGGGTGCATACATGAAAAAAGTAGAATGGGTTTGATTCTTAAAATTCAGAATTATTTACAATTATACTTTAAAATATATCATTAAAGTTACTAAATACCAAGAATTTGAGAGTGATGTATGGTTTTGCAGAAAGCCCAATTTTAAGCATGTTACGGACATCACCTTACTATTACTACAAACAGACAGCTAAATAGGGATGCATAATTCCAAAAATGTCTCCTTGCAGTCAGAGATCTCACTTGTTTCCATAGACTCCATCTGCCGTTTCATTACAAACAAGCAGACACAGAAATCTGAATAGTACCCCCAAACCACAGCTGTTCTTGGGCCGCTATTCTTGACATTAGCACTGCAGTGTGTAACACTGTGTCCCATTGTTCACATTGTGAGACTTGCTGTTACTGTTTTTGGCATATCAAATATGCCACAGGGAGCTTGCCAGGCTCTGCTGTGCGGGCAGGATACTCTCAGTAGCTTGCTGGGCTCTCTGAGAGGGACGGAGGAATCGAATCTAGGTTGCCCACATGCAAGGCAAATGCCCAATGCCCTATCCACTGTGCTATCTGTGCTATCACTCCAGTCCATTCTTGACATACAAAGAATATCTCATTTAAGAAGCCTGAAGTGATACTGACATAGACTCTAAGTGACACCATTTGGTTTTCCTAAATAACTGCCTCAATAGTCACAAGTGAAATTTCATAGTTAGAACAAAACAATGGATAAAGAAAATGCAGCTTCTCATCTTGAAATCCATCCCCCTGAGTTGACTACATGCAGGGAAAAAAAATGAACCCACATTCTAGTTATAGCATTATTTATGGAAGGAATAATATTGTTTATTTTCTTGGAAAGGGCTGAGCCTGATGCCTAGTATATAACAAACAATATACAAAAGGAAATATGACTTCTACTCATAGCATCACACCTTCTATACGTGCACCCAGGAGAAACACGCTCTTATAGGTGCAAAAAGAAAAGGCTCACCGGGCCCTATTTTAGAGGACTGGAAAGTGACACTATTTTCTACTCTACAATCATGGGCATGAAAATATCTCAATCAGAGAAAAAAAAAATAATCCAGAACAATCTACCTCTACCTCCTATGGTCAACAAAAATAAAAGAAGATTTTGTGATTTTCTTAATACTTCACACCTGAGAAATGACAAAATACATCTCTAGAGAATGACCAAAAATGTGCAAGTGTTTCCACTGTGGATTGCAGCAAAGAGTTAAAGCGCTTGAACACGTTATACATATATTCATACAGAGGGCCGCAGGGAGAGCGCTCTCATTTTCCATCGTCAAGGTATTTATCAGACTGCTATCTTCTTTTGCTTTTGTGACCTCTAGCCAGAAAGGCCAAAGTAAATAAAGGTCAAGATAGATGTCAAATCAAGCAATTATGAGACAGGGAACTTGGCTGTGACCCTCAGATTAGAAATGGTGACCTGGCACAGCGACAGGGCAGAAAGCTCCACACCCTCCTATACCCCTATTATGAAATACAATCTAGAGTCGTAGGCTAGACTGGAAAAAAATTGATATTCTTCATTTGTGTTTTAATCTTTTCTACCCTTCATTTTGGAATCGTTCTCCAATTTTCTCCCTGGTATAGGTTTCTGGACTGTAGACATTGGAGAGAAAAAAAAAAATCCGTGGACATCGGCAGAGACAATGGATCATGAGAATGATCTAACACAACATAAAATGTCCCCATTACAGTTTTTCTATTGTTCACATAGCTTCTATTTGTAGATATGTGGAAATTCGGTGATTTATGCAGTAACAGTGATCTTTATCCACAGTGTCTTTTTTTATGCAACAAGCCACTTGTCAAAACAAGTTTTTAAACCATTCTTTGAGGGGTGACTAAAACTTACAAATTCATTTAAATAGATGAACCAAGATTCATGTACTCTCCTGAATCTTTCTCTCTATGATCTCCCCACCCTGAAAATTGGCACTTTTTTTCTAAAAGGTTTATTATTAAATATTATCATTATTAAGAAGGTTAACACACTTCAGAATTCTTTCATTCCTCAAACTTCCCACCCTTCAAAAGACCTGTTTTATCTGTCACCATCAGAAGAAAAGAAAAAGATACACCTATGATTTTTGGGTTGAGAGCTAAAATTCTAAATTCAATTTACAACATTGATGAAGCCTTTGGTTTTTGACCTTTTCAAACTCAACTTGTGATGATTCACAAGGAAATACTATCAATTAAATAGAAAATTCAGCCAGGATTACAATAAATTGTTAAAGGCCATCAAGTCAATGGGTCCAGTCAAATATATTTCCAAAAAAAAATCATGAAGTTACAAAAACACCTCAAAATCTCGCCTTGAAATAAGCACATAGAAAACTATAACCACCAAAGATTAACTAAAAAGCAAACATCACAAGCTCCCACCCCAAATGCCACATCCATTAATCTTTATTGGAATATAGGCCAAAAAATCTATTAAGGAAGTATTTTCCAGAAAAAAAGTAAAACAACTTTTGAAAATGTAAGTATTACTTTACAAAAATTCTTACAAGACGATGTTTTAAGTATTGACCCTGAAAGAGGGATGTAAAAGAGAGATGTATTGCTTTAAAATCATTTTCATTCCAAATTCCATTCAAATACAAGTCTTTCTTTCAAAAGCAAGAAATCACTTGAAGACTGCAGGAAAATGAAACAAAAGCAAAAGTTTCCATTGAAAGATAACTGCCAGAGTGTTCCAAGTTCTATAGAAACCACACCTTTTCACCTACTTGTCTTCTGTTGCTAAATCTCACTTGTATTTATTTTTGCCAGCGTTGAGATCAGAGGTCCTGGTGGAAAATTTGTATTATCATTACCGTCATTGGTTATTTGCATCAACAAAGAAACCAAAGTAGTGCTTACACTCTGAATGTCAGTGTAGGAAGCTGATAGCCTCCAAGGGTCCTTTCCCTATAATTAATATTGAAATATTAACATTACTATTGAAACTAATGTTGAAATATTATTTCTTCCCAATGCAAAAGCATAGTGGATGTTGATAGGGACAATGAGCAGAACCAGAAGCAGCTCCTAGAAATTCCAAATTGTTTCTATGGAAAAGGGGGGAAAATCATCTTGATCACTACGGCACACACTTTTATTTACTAATTCCCGGAGCGGCAGCTTAAACCAAAGAATCCAGCTAATACCCTTTTGGAATTACCAAGTCCCATTGTGTCTGCGGTTAGCAAAACTGTGAATGAATAAGCTCCAAGATGCAGCCTCTGACAGCTTGATGTGTTTCTGTTTTCCCAAGAGGTGTGGCCAGATTAAAACAAAATACTTGTGTACTGAAAAATAATTGTCTAAGAGTGAGAACCTGGCATTTAAATAGGAGTGGATTCCCTCTAATTTTTACCCCACTGGCTCCAAAATATGAATCACAAAACACGGGCAACTCCCTGTGGCCAGCATTCTTCCTGCCCACCTTGAGTGATGCCAGTTGGCCCAGCTGAGGCACACAGGGGGTTCTCTTACTCACCGGGTCATCTCATAACAGAGATTCTCTTTGCACATGAGGGTCTTAGAGCTTCAGACAAACCAAAAATAAAATTAGACAATTTAAGGAGAGCAAAAAGTAGGCTTGGAGTTGATGAGTTAGTATTTATTCCTAATTCCTTCCCGATTCCATTCAAAAATTTTGGGGAAACCCTGTCACTGTATCACTGTCATCCCGTTGGTCATCGATTTGCTCCAGCGGGCACCAGTAACATCTGCATTGTGAGACTTGTTGTTACTCTCTTTGGCATATTGAATACACCACAGGGAGCTTGCCAGGCTCTGCCTTGGGAGCAGGATACTCTTGGTAGCTTGCCGGGGTCTCAGAGAGGGGTGGAGGAATCGAACCCAGTTCGGCTCCATGCAAGGCAAACACCCTACCTGATGTGCTATCACTCCAGCCCTTGGGAAAACCCTAAGAAGCAAAACAACCTCCTCTAGAATAAATTACTAGTAATGGCCAAAAGTTTGCTGATATTTGTTTCAAGCATATAAATTTTTAAAAAAATTAATATTGGCAGAGCATGGTGGAAAAGGTTTGGAGCGGTGCTCAGTGGCGATTCTTAGCTCTGTGTTCAGAAGTGACCCCTGGTAGTTCTTAGGGGAACATGAGACCAGAGATTGGAATCAGGGTTGAGAGGATAAAAGGAAAGTGTCTGCAGTAGAAATGACATCTGCACCTGTACCTTCATTGCAGCACTATTCACTGTAGCCAGAATCTGGAAACAACCCGATGCCCAAGAACAGATGACTGGTTAAAGAAACTTTGGTACATCCACACAATGGAATACTATGCAGCTGTTAGGAAAGATGAAGTCATGAAATTTGCTTATAAGTGGATGGTCATGGGAGTATCATGCTAAGTAAAATGAGTCAGAAAGAGAGGGACAGATATAGAATGACTGCACTCATTTGTGGAATATAAAATAACATAATATGAGACTGATATCCAAGTACAGTAGGTGCAAGGGCCAGGAAGATTGCTCCATAGTTGGCAGCCTGCCTCGTGAACTGGGGGAGAAGGCAGCTGGAATAGAGAAGGGATCACTACGTCAATGATGGATGGAGGGATCAATGGGGATGGGAGATGTGTGCTGAAAGTAGATAAAGGACCAAATGTGATAGCCTCTCAGTATCTGTATTGCAAACCATAATACCCATAAGTAGAGAGAGAGAGAGAGAGAGAGAGAGAGAGAGAGAGAGAGGAAAATTGTCTGCCATAGAGGAAGGGAAAGGAGTGGGACAAGGGTGGGGGAGGGATACTGGGGACATTGGTGGTGGAGAATGTGCACTGGTGGAGGGATGGGTATTGATCATTGTATGACTGAAACTCAAACATGAAAGTTTTGTAACTATAGCTCATGGTGATTCAATAAAAAAAAAATCTCCTCCTCCCCCTCCCCCAAATATAAGAAAGTGTCTGAACTCTTGTACTATTTCTCTGGCCCCAAACTTGATTTCTCCATGAGTCATTTTAGTCTTATTATTGGGAGATAAATTTTCTAAATAACATCCATAAGTATAAAGTTTGTGTATAGAAATTAATCACATATTAAACATATACAATTATTCCTGGCACCATATAATGTCCTCTAAGCCTTACCTGCAGTGATTCCTGAGCACAAAGCCAGGAGTAAGTCCTGAGCACCATTGAGTATGGCCCACAAACCAAATTTATAAATCATAAATTAATGCTTTACCTTTACTCAGATATCTTAATCATCAAGTATAATTAAATATTATTAGCCCATAAGATATAAGGAAAACCCTACATCTACAACAATATAGATGGACTTGAGGGCATTATGAAAAATAAACCAAGGAGAGAAAGATAAATACTTAGGATTACTTAGATGTGCAATCCCCCAAAAGGGGAGGAGGGGTCAACTCATAGAAACACAGAATGAAGTAATAAAGGAAAGGGTGGATGGGGAAGGAGGGGCTGGAGACAGGCTACAAAGTTTCTGGCAAAGATGAATAAGGGGTTTGGAGTTTCTGGTGCCACAATCAAGTGTGCACAACTCTTAATCATCACAACAACAAAAGAGGAAGGAACTGGGTGAAGGAGAAAATCCAAAGTTAGAAGAGCTACTACGTGGTATGATGACTGTCACCGTAACTCAGTTCTCTGTCGATGAAGTTTGCTGAGAGTGCAAAGCAGCTGTCCTCACCAAAAACCAAACAGAGGCAAAAAGACTCATGAAGTGGCAGATGTGTCACTTGACTGGGGAGGAGAATCCTAGTGTAGACTTCAAATCTTATATTTTGTCTTTATTTGCCCAGGACTTCTCAATCAACCTGGGGGGTGGGGAGGAATTCCTAACCATCATACCATCAACATGTCATACAAATACAAGTACGTTATAATCACTTTCTGAGATAAATTCATTTACTGACGTGTTGTACAAGTATAACTACGTGATCATCACTTTCTGAGGTAAACTCATGTAATACCTATCAACCCCATAAAGTGGGAAAATTCATTGTTTTATGTTTGAAGAAAAGGAAACAGAAGTTCTGGAGAGACAGTACAGGGCTTAAGGCACTTGCTCTGCACACAATTGACCCCTATTCAATCCGCAGTACTATACTGGCCCCTGAGCACCACAAGGAGTGACCCCCTGAGTACAGAGTATGAAATAAGCTCTGAGCACTGCTGAGAGCAGCCCAAACCCTAAATTAGTAAATAAACAAACAAGATGGAAATGAGAGGTGGAATGATTAGTCTGTGGTGTGAGTTACCCCTTTGAGAGGGTAAGTCAGAGTCTAAGCCCCTTACATCACCCTCCCTCCAATTTTAACTCCCCCTTTTAGTATGTGAGACCCCATAGGTTTATGGAATCTGTCTGTTCTATAGGAATTCAAATAAAGTAAAACCTTGTGTTTAAGGTTTCCTGAGATGGATAATATTGAGCAGAGTGCAAAAAAGTGGGATCACTTTGGGTAGGTGGGGACAGAGGATATATAGGCACTAGGAGAAGAAACACAGCCAAATAAGAGTAACAACATTTGCACTGTAGCACTGTCATCCCGTTGTTCATCGATTTGCTCTAGCAGGCACCAGTAATGTCTCTATTGTGAGGCTTGTTGTTACTGTTTTTGGCATATCAAATACACCACGGGTAGCTTGCCGGGCTCTCTGAGAGGGGCAGAGGAATCAAACCCGGGTCTGCCACGTGCAACTTGCAAACACCGTACCCGCTGTGCTATCGCTCCAACCCAATAACATTTACTAAGCACATATTAGCAGCTACTGTGCTGAACACTTAACCTCCTTTGTCTCATTTTATTCACAGGAGATATGATAAGTCAGATACTTCCTGTGAGAAAATAGAATTGTGAAAGGAAATAACTTGCCCTGTACTCCAGAACTGGCAAAGGATGGAAGCAGGAGTTAGATTCCAGCTCTCACCTATTTCACCTTTATAAAAATCAAGTTCCTCACCTTTCCGCTCACTTCTAGAGCAAAGACATGGAAATGAACAAAGCAAGTGCAAGAAGAGTTTTACTGGACAAGAGTGACTCTATCTTGTTCTGAGAGGAGGAAATTAAAATTGAGTAAACACACAGGAGCCCGGCAACAACCACCTAAGAAAAGAATCAGATGTGATGTAACCAGCAATGACAACATCTTCATGGGTTTTTGAAGGGCGACCAACATTCAAAGAAAGCCCAGCTAACAGGAAGACCAGAAGGGACTAAAAGACGTGGACGAGAGGGCAGTTAGGTAAGATCTAATGGCCCAAGTATGAAGTGATTAAAGGTCTCATCCAGTCGTGGTCAGTGTGACCGTGAATCAGAAGGAAAGGATAAAGAAAAGAATTAGAAGGGAGAATCAACATAATATCGTGACTAATTAGATGCAAGGACCCGGGCAGAGGGGTGATGAGTCAATGATGACTGGATGGTTTCAAGCCCAGGAGACTGGAGGGTTGGCGCCACAGAGAGGAAGACAAAGGCGGACGCCATGGTGGGAGACGGGAGCTTGTGTTCGGGCACGTTAGACGTTGGTGACTGATGCACAGGGACTTGGACAGACGGTCTCGTTCCCGAGGTCGGAACACGCAACTGTCAGGAATAAGGATCCTGTACAACAGTGGAGGCTGCAGATGTGTCTGAATTTGGGGCTGAAGAACATGGGACGGGAACGGGGCTGAGAACGGAAGCTAAGGAGGTTGATGATTGATGAATAAGGTTTCTCAGAACAATGAGACAGCACTCCAAACTCAAGGAAGGCAGTTTCTTCCCGGAAGGCATGACAGTGTACTTGGGGAGGCGTCATGGGCATGTGCAATGCAGTGTCAGTCTAGTCCTTATGCCCCTTGGAATATGAGATCCATAAGGGCAGCAAGTAGAATTTGGAATAGAGTTTGGCACAGATCAGGATCGATAATAATGGATGCAAGAATGAGCCAATTCATTCCATAAAAAGAATAAAGCTGGCTCCCTTGCCAATTGGTCCAGTTACCAACGCAAAGGATACATTCTTGAAGAAAATAAAATGTGAAATTCCAGGGAACATATGAGTAAGAAAATTAAATAGTCATCCATTTGATATAGACATTATCTATAATATGATTGGGGGAGAAAATCAAATCACACACAATGTTCTCTTAAGCCCAAGTCTAATCTACAGCAAAGTGCCAGCTCTCTGTAATTCTCTGAAGGCTGAGAGAGGGTGGGAAGAAAAGCTGGAAGGTATCAGATGCTTAAGTAAAGAACTGTCTGCATCATAAGAGTGGTACAAGGCCAAGCAGCAAGAAATGATGCAGAAGCTGCAAGTTCTCCAAAGATTCAGCAGAGATATTGCTTGGCTTTCTTGTTGTTGGAACCTGGAGCAGGTGTCTAAAGCTGAAACGAGGTGTTCAGTTACCACCCTGAAAAGCCTGGAACCCATCACCGTGTCACTGTATCACTGTCATCCCATTGTCAATTTACTCGAGCAGGCACCAGTAACATTCTATTCCTCCCAGCCCTGAGATTTTTTAGCAGCCTCTCCTTACTCGTCTTTCCCAATGGTTGGAGGCTCTTTCAAGGTCAGGGGAATGAGACCTATCGTTACTGTTTTTGGCATATCGAATACACAGCGAGGAGCTTGCCAGGCTCTGCCCGTGCACGCGGGATACTCTCAGTAGCTTGCCGGGCTCTCCAAGAGGAATACATATCATCATCATCACCAGCATCATCATCATCATCATCATCATCATCCCGTTGATCGTCGGTTTTCTCGAGTGGTCTCAGTAATGTCTCCATTTGTTCTAGCCCTGAGATTTTTAGAAGCCTCTCTTTATTCGTCCTTCCCAACAGTGCCGCATTGGAGGCTCTTTCAGGGTCAGGGGAATGAGACCCATCATACACAATATATATACATATATATTACTCTATGATTTGTTGCCTACTGTCTGAACTCCATCAAATATGGTGTGGTAATTATGGAAAATGGGTAGGAAGTGTCTTATAATGTGATGCGGCCTAGAGTGTGGCAGCAGTTTGGTAGTGGAGGTCGGCTGCCAGGGCTGGATCCCTTGAGGCAGGGAAGATTCTCACCCACCCCCCTCTGGGGTGCCCTGAGTGAAAACAGCCTGGCTTGGAGTCCCATCAAAATTCATTAAACCTGCTCAGCCTGAGTACCATAGGCTGAGAACAACCAAGTCTGGACTGCAGTACATCTGTTTATAAGAGGGTTTGCTGACTATTTTAAGTCCACTATAGAAGTCTCCAACTAAGACACCTTTCAAAAGATTATTATTTATTGATATTTTCATCTAAAAGTTCTGTTGATATACAAGGAGATGAGCATTGTCCTCATGCCTGATGATACAATATTTGCTTCTCAGCACACAGATCAAATAATAACTTCACCTCCCTTTCAACCTAATTATTAAGACCTAAACTCCTTAAGACTATAGCGGCCATTGAGAATGAATCCTATGATGAATCAGCACAGATTGAAAACATTTTGAAAACATTCACTATTTTAGATGCCTCCTAGGCCAGGAGCTTTTTTGATTAAGTACCCCTGAGCTTCAAGACTGCCCACAGCAACCACAGCCCCCACGGTGGTTCCGCAATGGGGCAGCCACAGGGACTCAGCATAAATGAACAATTAGTCTCATTCTGCTCAAAAAATTATCATGCATGTGTGTGTATCTGTGTGTGCGTTTCAATTTTGGGGTCACAACAGGCAGTGCTCATGTCTTATTCGAACTTGACTCAAGAATCACTCCTGTTGTGGCTTGGGGCACTGTTTGGAATTCTGAGAATTGAACCGGGATTGGCCTTGGGCAAGGTAAGAGACTTGGTGTGCATCCCCAGGAGAGGGTGGAGCGTTTGGCAGTGTCTCCCCCACCTGGGGCTGTGACCTGATGTGGGAAGGTGCTGTCATCAGGACATTTCCGGGTCCAAGGCAGGGACTTCCCAGGCCAGGGCTGGGGGTTTGTCTTCTCTCTGCTCACAGCTCCTCCAGGTCTTTGTTTGGAGCCTAATGCTGATCCTTGGGATTCACAGGTGAGATAAGATGAGGCTGAGGCATGGTTCTGGAGGTGGTTTGCACCGAATCTTTGGGAATTTTGTTCTTTGCATAAAATCATAAGGATTTCTGCTGCATCTGTTCAGTCCCTCACTCTCCATTTATCCTGGACCTGGTGACCCCCAGATATCCTGGTCACCTGATTGAAGGCAAGAAACAGAAAAAAAAAATACATTCTTTACCAGAGAATTAGCTTAGTTCTCCCTCTTGAAGAACCTGGCAAGCTATCGAGAGTTTCCTGCCCTCACGGGAGAGCCTGGCAAGCTCCCTGTGGCATATTCATATGCCAAATACAGTAACAATGATGGGCCTCATTCCCCTGACTCTGAAGAGTCTCCAATGCGGCACCATTGGGAAGGAGGAGTAGAGGGAGGCTGCAAAAATCTCAGGGCTAGGACGAATGGAGACGTTACTGGGCCCGCTCGAGAAAATCGTTGATCAATGGGATGACAGTGATAAAGTGATTTTAGATGCTATTAATAATGTCTTAATTCATTAAAAATGTCAACATATCCATGCATTTTTTTCACTACTTCTTATGTTAAAATATCTACATTATACGACTTTGGAAGAAGTTTATTCCAGTCCTTCTGGATCACCTGGATGGTATATAAGAACCCTATGGAAAAACTCACTGCAAATGTGGTAGGAACAGGAAGAGTACCAGAATTAGAAAAGTAGAGTCTGGTGATAAATTATAGCGATAGCATGATAAAATTCTATCGATGGAGAGCAGTTTCTGGAATATGAGTAAAGAAATTGGTTTTCTAAAATGGAATATCTGCCTCATGAAAAAAAAATCTGTGAACACAACAAAGTATTTCAAATATGACAGAGACCTAGCTTAGAAATAGGGAGGGGGATGGGAAAGTCCCAATTTTAAAACTCCAACAGTGAGAAAATGCAATCCAAAGCATCAGGCACTCCATCTTCCTTTTTATGACAGGAAGAGTAGCTCAATGAAGCAAATTCCCTTGCTGTCTTCTTTTTTGGAAATTGCCACCCTCCCCCCCAGCCTAGTCAATGAGCTCCTAGAAACACCCAAGCAAGACCATCCTACTAGCAAAATAGATGACAGCAAAGGAAGGCACACTGTTTTCTTTTTCATAAATCATGTTGCATGCTTTATAGACTACTGCAGAGAAAACAGCTGTTACATACTTGGGAAACCAAAAGCTTTGCAGGGCTCGTTCAGTTGCAATAGTCACATGGTATTGCAGTGGTCTGGACCCACATGATTGCAGTGGCCTGGACCCACTAGCAGCATATCTGAGATGTGCCTATTTATGAAACACTAAATCCAACGTGGAACTGGATTTTCTAACAAATATACATATATATACACATTTTCTAACAAATATATGTATATATATATCAAAATGTTGTATATTCTAAAAAATGTAAAAAGTGGCAGCCCTGACTCATGCAGTAAGAAGCACATTGTGGATCAGAACAAAGCTATGATCTCTATCAATGAAATAGCTTTAAAAGTACCAGGGCCAGGGCTGGGGAGAGTTGACAGGCTGGAGCACATACTTCATGTGCAGGAGGCCCAGGGCCAGTCCCAGACACCGAGCACTGCCAGGAGCAAACCAGGAGCACAGAGTCGGGAGTAACCCCTGAGCCACGGCTAGATGTGGCCACAAAACCAAAACCTCTAAATGTGCTAAGCCAAAAAAGATGGAGCTTGCTAATCTTCTCACAATGGGGTCTCATGGCTCAGGAAAGAGGAGAGGTTTTCACCCACACAGAGATCCTCTCACTATGAGCAAGTTATCTGAAATTTCATTACCAGAATTTTATCCCTTTGGTTAACAACTCTGATCCCTTTGAAAGTGTAAGTTTTGTTGTTGGGGATTTTTATTTTTCAATTAAAAATTATCCTTCTTTCCAGAGAAAATTTCTTTTTTTTTCTTTTTGGGTCACACCCGCCGATGCATAGGGGTCACTCCTGGCTCTGCACTCAGGAATTACTCCTGGCGGTGCGCAGGGGACCCTATGGGATGCTGGGAATCTAACCTGGGTTGACCACATGCAAGGCAAATGCCCTGCCCGCTGTGCTATCGCTCCAGCCCCAGAGAAAAATTCTAACTAGTTGATTTTATTCAATCTAGTCTTCCTACTGAGCTACATCTTTTATATCTAATGTGGTCAGGTCCAGCAAATATTTCAAAATAAATGGTCAAAAATATACCATTACACTACAAAAAATTTAACTATACTCAAATATTTTTTAAAATAATCTGAAACTTGCTTGTAAATATTTTATATGGATCTATTAAAAATTCATATTTTAAGTTACAAACTATGTAGCAAAATAATATTTTAATTTTTTTCTATAATTTATGGTAGAACATGAGAACATTTTAAACTGAAAATAGATCCCCCTCAATTATACTATCAGAAATTATTTCAATTAAATATTCACTTTTAAACAAATACCAAGTAATATAATTTATATTTCAATCTATACCATGTCTCCTATTTCATACATGACCTATGTAAAACCTTGCAAAATCCTTTTTCATATCTAAAAAAAGTCATTGTACGAGCTTTGACACTCATTTTACTCATCTACTAATTAGCGAAAGAAAACCATAGCACTTTTCCAGGGGATTAGATTAAATGTGCTATTAAAGTGTGTAGCACTTAACTGATTTTCAATGAATGTTTCTCTTTATTATTACACTGGAAAAAATGAACTATTTGAGGGGGAGAAAAATGGCATGATAGTAGAAAATTTAAATCTGAGCATTGAAATCAGTTATTCTTGGGGTTTTTTTACCTTTCATATCATTATCTAGGGTTTCACATCATTCCATCGGATTCCCAGCATCCTCAGAATGGATTTGATTCTACAGGTTGACAAACCAGCAGTATTGGGATCATGCACAAAAACATATTTTAATTTAATAAAATAAATTTAGTTCAGTCCAACTTAGAGAATGAAAATTCTGAATGAGTGAGTTCAGCCAAGCTATTAACGAAGATTGACTTTTGACCTGAAAACTGCCAGAAATAATTTTGACCCTACACCAAGACTAGTCCTCAGATTGTCCCCCACTTAGATGAAACAAATGTATATGCACTGTTCGTTCCCTCTTCCTCACTCTTTCACCTTCTGATATGCCTGATGCATTGTAACCTGCCCCCTAACCACCCAGCCCTTCCTCCCCCACCCCCATAATTTACAAGTGTTCCTCAAGCACTATTACACAACTTGGCCTCTGTTTCTACAGTTTGGTGAACAGAAGAGCTTGCTTTCTAAAGAATCTTCTCTTACAATTCCTTCCTCTGGGCCATCCACTGACATGCATGTCCTGCAGCCCAGGTTGGGACCTATAAGGTATCTAGAGCAGTTAGGTGGACAACAATAACATGGACAGAATTATTAATGTAATAAAGCCCAAGAGAGTCTATAGCATGCTAAAAACAAACCTACAAGTTCTTAGCAATAAAACTTAGAACTGAAAATGAAAACTGTTTATGTTCCCTGCAATTGCATACTAGTTCCAGGCTACAACAAAAATATTTTCTTATGTTATAGCTTGGTCATACTTTTAAGAAGTCAAAAAGAAATATTAGGAACAGTGAAGCTAATTACCAAAATCATATTAAACAAACTAAGCCAGAAGAGAAAGAAAAAGAGAAATGATCTTCCTAATGCGTGGTATGTTGAAGAAACAAAGCAAGAGAACAGACAAAACACCATGACAACAAACCCTTAAACTCCAGAGACGTGGACCTGAATTTCAGGGTGGGTGGTGGGCCAGGATGAAAGGGTGCAATGAAAGGTCTATCTCACAGTGGTTCAATAATAAAATCTTGATTAAAAAAAGAAAGAAAGGGTGCAATTGACTACAAAGAAGGCATGTTTGCTCTTTAGAGGTGGCTGTGGTGAGATAACACTCTACCCTAAAACACAAACATTTACACTCTTGCAATAAAAGTAATTTAAAATAATAGTTTACTGAGCCATAGAGAGAGTACAGTGGGTAAGACACTTGCCTCGCATGCTGTACCCCTGTCTAATCCCTGGCACTGTCTAGGGTCCCCCAAGACTGCCAGGAACGATCACTGAGTGCAGAGTAAGCCCTATGCAGTGATGGGTGTGGTCGGAATTTTTTTTGTTTTTAATTTTAAAGCATTAATTACCCTCCATGGTTTTTCTGGAGGCTACAGTATTAACCTAAGAAGCCCGTCTTTCATGAACATTTTGCAGAAATGGGGCCTGGCCAAATACCCCTGCCATGCTCAGCTGCCTGGACACGCTTGCTTTTGCGGTTGAAACTCACATGTTTCCTCCCACACAAAGGAGCTGAAATACTTTCATTTCCTCAAAAAGTTTAAGTCTACTCAAATTTTCATTAAAAATTAACCTTCTTATAAAACTACTTACCCAATATAAACCTTTTCTATTGCAGAATGAGAAGTTAACATTTATTTAATATTTTAAGTTTGTTGTGTATCAACTATACAGAATTTAAAGCTACTCTTCTATATAGTTTTGATAATTCTATCAAATTCTCTAAAAATTTTATGAAAATATTTTTAATTTTCATGTCCACCAATAATGTTCCTTTTTCTCCACACCCATACCAGCTCTAGTTGTTTCCAGGTTGTTATGTTTTATATATATATATATATATATATATATATATATATAGGTTATCTTCACCAGCGCGAAGGGAGGATAACTTGTTCATCATGATTTTGATTTGCATTTCTCAATTAACACATTAAGCAAAAATTCTTTTCATCTGTCACCTGCCTACATGGTTATCTTTATGCCTTCTCTGGAAAAATATCTATTCAGATGTTCCACTTATTTTTTCATTGAGTTGGTTTTTATTGTTGAAACATATGAGACCTTTAGATGTAAATCTTGGACATTAGCCCCTTATCTTATGCAAATATTCTCTCCCAGTCTCCTTGCAATTACCTTAGGTCTTCATCCATAGAGTTTTCATTTGCTGTTTAAAAACTTTTTAGAAACTGATATCTCAAGGTGAAAGAAAATGTAGCAAGAAAAAGTCAACATGGAACTATTCTTATAAACCAAGGGTGCTCTTTTCTGGTTTACTCTTCATCTTTAATTCAAGTCATACTACTCTGTGCTCATCACCTGGAGATCTTCTAGATTCTGAGACTCTGAGCTCTGGGAGACCAACACATTTTAGTCACCACTGTATCCTCCAATCATTATACAGAGCTGAACATTAAAAGATACAAAAAAATTTATTATTTGATGAATACAAAGCCTGTTACTTAGGTTCTATACTTCAATACTTAATGCCCAGGATAAAAAAATTCATCAACGGCAATCTCATTGATTTAAATTAAGAACTGTATATTTATTGTGATTCAGAAATACAAAGTTATTTCATAGTCTAAAGTAAAGTTTGATTATATTGCTACAGGTAAAGTTAAAGTCCAGGTATAGGTAAATTTCAGATTGGGGCCTTGAACTCCTGCTTTATTCTGGCCTAATATCATGTTATTTTTTTAAATTTTGGCAAAGTAAAGCTGATTGGGAATAAAGAAGTCTGTGAACTAATTGCACCATTAAAGAAATAGAGAAAGACAAGGTGAAACATGATTGCTCTTTGCCATGGAATTTCAACTTTATCGAAGAGGAGCTGGATTATTCCATGAACCAAGCAAAAGAGTGAAGGAAACCAAAACTCGATAATAGAATATATCTTAATAATGGAGAAGATAAAAAATTGTATTATATCCTTCTGGGGTACTACTGTGTTCACTAATGACTTGACAAAGAGCTATTCTAGCAAGATATATCTACAACAATAAACATTTCTAAACTGTCATTTTATTATGTATGTGTAAATATAAAGCAGAATATTTGAATATCTTATGTTACTGTCACTGTCATTCCGTTGCGCATAGATTTGCTCAAGCAGGCACCAGTAACGTCTCCATTGTGAAACTTGTTGTTACTGTTTTTGGCATATCGAATACACCACGAGTAGCTTTCCAGGCTCTGCCATGTGGGCGGGATACTCTCAGTAGCTTGCTAAGCTCTCCGAGAGGGATGGAGGAATCAAACCTGGGTCAGCTGTATGCAAGGCAAACACCCTATTCACTGTTCTATTGCCCCATAATAGGTGACTGATAAATCACTGGTATATCCAGATAAGCAATGAACTATCAAGTCATGAAAAGACAAGAAAGCAATCTAAAAGGTGACAACTGTATACTTCCAACTACATTGATTCCATTTTATATTGAGGAATTCAAGTTATATGGAGGAAAACAGAGAACAAACCCTTTATAACATTAAATCTGGAGGCATCTCCAAAGATTCAATGCCATTGGCTAAGCAAACAAAGATGAAGACAAACAAATGGGACTACATTAAATTATGAAGTTTCTATACCTCAAAGGAAATGATGACCAGAACAAAGAAGCCACCCCACAGAATGGGAGAAAATATTTTCCCACCACTC
Source organism: Sorex araneus (assembly GCF_027595985.1). Taxonomy (NCBI): domain Eukaryota; kingdom Metazoa; phylum Chordata; class Mammalia; order Eulipotyphla; family Soricidae; genus Sorex; species Sorex araneus. The sequence goes on from NC_073307.1 coordinate 7,413,372, forward strand.
ATCTAACAAAGGAAGAATATCCAAGCTATATAAAGCCCTGGTAGGACTTGCCAAGAAGCTAATCCCATCATTAAATGGGGGAGGGGAGGAGAAATACGCAGAAACTTCCTCAGATGGGCAAAAGGTAGATGGAAAAAATGCTTGCCACCACTGTCAGGAAAACACAAATCAAAATGAGATATCATCTCACCAGTGAGACAGGCACACATCACAAAGGACAAAAACAATCAGTGTTGGCAGGCACATGTGTGTGGGGAGTGAGGGGGAGGCTGGGGGTTGGGGGGGTGGGAAGGAACTGTCATTCACAACAGTGGAGAAGCTGATGGCTTCAGCCCCTTTGGAAACAATATGGACACTTCTCAGAAAACTAGAATTTCTTGACCTTTTAGAATCCAGTAATTCAACTTCTTGGCATTTACTCCAAAGGCCCAAATACTCTATTCAAAAAACACATTCGCATCCCTACGTTCATTGCAGCAGCAGTCACAAGAGCCCAACCTTGAAACCTCCCAAGCGTGCAAGAACAGATGGTTAGATAAAGAAATTGTGATACATAAACACAAGAGTACTACTTAGCTATAAGAAAAGATGAAATTATGTGACCTGGCAGCTACCATTTTTATTTCAAATTCTCTTTCCTTTTTAAGTTGAAGGGAGAGGAAGTTCCTAGCCCTAGTCGAAAGGTGTTGCAAATCAGAAGATATATCTGACTGAAGGAGAAAACAGTTTCATTATGGAATTTAGACTTCGCAAATACTGTCACTGTCATCCCGTTGCTTATCAATTTGCTCGAGCGGGCACCAGTAACGTCTCCATTGTGAGACTTGTTGTTACTATTTTTGGCATATCAAATATACCACCGGTATCTTGCCAGGCTCCGCCGTGCAAGCGGGATACCCTCAGTAGCTTGCCGGGCTCTCCAAGAGGGATGGAGGAATTGAACCCAGGTCGGCCACGTGCAAGGCAAACGCCCTCCCCGCCGTGCTATTGCCCCAGCTTGAATATTATCAATTCCTAAATTGCCCAACTTGTCCCCAGATCTTACAGCATTGCCTACCGTCCAGTCCCCCTCAGGCCCTGAATAAAGAATTCAAACGAGAAAAAAAACTAAAGAATCAAGAGAGAGTAACATAGTTTCAGTGACTTTTTGCTTCCTTTAACATGTTGAGCTGTGTTTGCTTGTCTGGCCACCACCCTTGGTAAACTAACTCAGGCTTGGAATACCAGCTCTTCTCTTGTGAAATACACCAGATCTAAGCTGTAACCACTGGAACTTTGTGATGTACCTGTCAAGGTGACAGGCTGGGGGCGGGGGTTGGAGACGGAACATGGGAACACTGGCAGAGGGAAATTGACGCTGGTGGTGGGATTGGTGTTGAAGTATTATATTCCTAAAACTCAACAACCAAAACAACAGCTTTACTTTTTCTGTTTTGCAGTTAGCATACATATTCCATCTCCAACCCCAGCCCCCAGGCTGTCACCTCCGCTTCTCAGATGACATCGTTCCAATAACACCGAACATTAGCCAAGTGGCACAAATGCTGGCCAACTTCGACCGCAAGTGTGGAAAGGTCGGACTGCAGCTGAATCTCACCAAGACAATGTTCATGAAAAACGAACTAGTCCCCAATGTTCCATTTGCTCAATGGAATGAACATCTCCAAATGCGGCAGCTATGTGTACCTAGGTCGAGAACTCAACATGAGGAATGACCTGGCACCTGAACTGTGCAGAAGGAAGAGAGCAGAGTGGAACACCTTCAAGACCATTGAAGAAGTGATTAAGAGGACAGAGAACCTCCGGCTCCGGGAACATCTTTTCGACTCCACCATTCTTCCTGCACTAACATATGCCTCAGAGACCTGGAAGAAACCAGAGTGCCAAAAACAGATGAATAGTTAAAGAAACTTTGGTACATCTACACAGTGGAATACTATGCAGCTGTTAGAAAAGATGAAGTCATGAAATTTGTATGTAAGTGGATCAACATGGGAAGTATCATGTTGAGCGAAATGAGTCAGAAAGAGAAAGACAGACATAGAAAGATCGCACTCATATGTGGAATATAAAGTAGCAGAATGGGAGACGAACACCCAAGAGTAGTAGAGATAAGAACCAGGAGATCTGCCCCACAGCTTGGAAACTGGCCTCACATGCTGGGGAAAAATGCAGCTGAGATAGGGAAGGGAACAGCAAGTAGAGGATGTTGGGAGGACCCACCGGGTTGAAAGCTGCGTGACAAAAGTAGACTGTAGACCAAACATGATGGCCACTCAATACCTCTATTGCAAACTACAACATCCAACAGGAGAGAGAACAAAAGGGAATGCCCTGCCGCAGAGGCAAGATGGGGTGGTGGGGGTTGGGGTGGGGGTGGTGGGAGGGATACTGGGAACATTGGTGGAGGAGAATGGACACTGGTGGAGGGATGTAAATGAAATGCAAACATGAAAGTTCATAAGTTTGTAACTGTACCTCATGGTGATTCACTAATAAAAATTTAAAAATAAAGAATAAGGCTCTAATACGAAAAAAAAAAAGTGATGTTTCAGGTGTTACTGATGCCCATGTCTGCTTAAAATGTGCTCCCATAATTAGATTAGATAAAACTAAATGTTTTGAGAACGTGGAACTGGATAGAAAATACATTTAGAAAAATAATGAGAACCTAGGATAGCACACAATTGTACTTTTCTTTATTGATTTTATTTTTCTCTACATATTTCACTGTTATGCATTTCTGAGAAAAATAAAATAACCTGTGTTTTAAAAAAATAAAAATCTAGAAAAGAGAGAGAGAGAGAGAGAGAGAGAGAGAGAGAGAGAGAGAGAGAGAGAGAGAGAGAGAGAGAGAGACCTGGGCCCTACAAAAATAGGATGAGAACACTATTTGGGTATCCCAAAGAGAAATTGAAAGAGCTATGCTTGGAGTATCACATTTCACTCCAGTGAGAGAAAGAATCCGGAGTTCCAACCTCCATCGATGGTCAAGAATCAGGGACGCTGTCTCATTTTCCAAGGCGTCACAAATCAGATGGGCCGGACACGTAGTGAGATTCAGAGACGACTGCTGGATTAGAGCTGTTGCCGACTGGATTCCACTGGACATCAAAAGACTGCGTGGCCACCCACCAATGAGATGGTCAGACTTCTTCGTCAAAACCCTGAACGAATGGTTTGCGGCTCTTCGTGTTCCTGGAGCGAGCAGATACCATTGCGCTACACTAGCACTCGAGAGGAACGAATGGAGACATTACTGGTGCCCGCTCGAGCAAATCGAAGATCAGCGGGATGACAAGTGTTACAAGTGAGAAGTATGCTAACTGCATTACTCTAGCTCAATTTCAGTAACAAGAATGCTCACTCATAATGGAGGCCCTTGTATCCACTTTTTCTTTTTCTGCATGAAAAGTGCCATGTCAAATGTCTTCAGCTTGAAGACTTGTGAATTCATGCTTTGTAAATAATGAGCCCCCACCCCCATCCCATGTTACTTTAAACCTTGGCAAAATAAGGCACAACCTTTATTATATTTCTTCTTAGAAAAAATAAAATAGTTACAGTGTTCAGCCACCGCGGCTGGATGCCTCTCACTCAAAAATGTTCCATTAATTCTAATTTTATTCATGCTAATTTGTCAGCACCGGAAATACCCAGAGAGGCTCTTAATCTGCTGGGTTAGCAAGAGAGCTGAGAAGCATTCTTATTCATCAGTCTCAAACAAGATAATTGGCCACCAAGCCCAAGAATGAGAGAAAAAAAAATAATAAAACGGTTTGGGAGAGGATGTGGCAAGATGACAAAGGAAGTAACTTAAGATGCTCATTGGACTCCTCAATAGCAGATTTTGAAAGAAAAAGAGGGAAACACCTTTGCCGGCTCCTTAATTTCTTAAACATGCAAATGGGTGTGTAAGTTGGAGAAAACCGTTTAGCAGTGGAGGGGGTACTTGCCTGCGGCACCGTGGGATCATGTTAAGACTGGGGAGAATTAACCCTAAATCTCAAGGGTCTCCTGACAGAGGTGAGGTAAATGAAGAGGAGACAATTGGGTAGAAGGCCTGGGCCAGCTCTTGAATCACTGGCACCAGGGAAGTCTCTTTGGCTCTGTCATGATGAAGGGAGGTGATTAAATGATTTCTTTGTCTTATGAATTCCATAGGCTCTAAGTGGATTTTAATGGATTTCAGACAATTTCATGACAGTGCTAAGAAAATAATCCATGTTACTAAAGGCATGAAACCAAATAGATAGTTTTATAGTAAAACTCCATTCATTGTCAAAACAATGACATTTCTCATTTCATCTCCCTCAATCACAAATGATACAGAAAGTGATTTCTCTTTTTTAAATACTTAAGACTCAAAAAATCAGAGTCTAAAAACTTATGACTACAGTGGGTATAAAAAAACTGCATGTTAAGATATTGAAGTCAAATGTTCAACAAAAAGACCTGAAACTATAATGTGTTCTTTAACAGAGGTTGACAAAACTAATACTTAAGATCTTATCTATGAAACTTAATCAACCATAGAAAAATAATGAATTAAAACAAACATACAACAGAACATGTTTTCATTCACATGAAAACTCTCAACTATGACTTAGAAGGGTTTTAAACTGTGTAAGCTAAAATGTTATAATTAAAAACACTGCATTTGTTCGCCTTGATGCAATAATCATAATCAAGTTACCTCAAACAATATTCAGAGTAGAGCTTGAGTGAAACGCATAGTAGCAATAAAATATTAATGAAAATTTTCCCCCTTAAATGGAACTCACACTGAATCTTAAGTAAGCAAATATTTTTAAAAGTTTATATGTCCTTGATCCCCATCCCCCATCCCTCCATCCCTCCATCCCTCCATGAAAAAGTAAACCAACCAATCCATCAATAAAACAAAAATCAAATTTAAAAAAAGTTTTTGTGTCCTTTAGGATGTACGTACATACATCCTAAAAATTGTATGCACGTACAATAAGTCCATTTTTTTAATCACCGTGAGATACAGTTACAATGCTTTCATGTTTGAGTTTCAGTCATACAGTGATAGAACACCCATTCCTCCACCAGTGCACATTCTCCACCACGAATGCCCCCCAGTATCCCCTCCTCAATCCTATCCCTCCCCCTGCCTCTCAGACAGACAATTTCCCCCACACTCTCTCTCTACTTTTGGGCACTACGTTTTGCAATACAGATACTGAGAGGCTATCACATTTTGTCCTCAAATAATATTAATATAAAAATAATATCTACTTTCAGTACTTTCAGCACATATCCCTATCCTGATCGATCCCTCCAACCATTATTGACTTAGTGACCCCTTCTCTATCCCAGCTGCCTTCTCCCCCAGCTCATGAGGCAGGCTTCCAACCATGAAGCAATATTCCTGGCCCTTGTCTCTACTGTCCTTGGGTATCAGTCCCATGGTATTTTATATTCCACAAATGAGTACAGTCTTTCTATGTCTGTCCCTCTCTTTCTGACTCATTTCACTTAGCATGATACTCTCCATGACCATCCACTTATAAGAAAATATTATGACTTTGGGCTGGAGTGATAGCACAGCGGGTAGGGCATTTGCCTTGCACGCGGCCAACCCGGGTTCGAATCCCAGCATCCCATATGGTCCCCTGAGCACTGCCAGGGGTAATTCCTGAGTGCAGAGCCAGGAGTAACCCCTGTGCATCGCCAGGTGTGACCCAAAAAGCAAAAAAAATATTATGACTTCATCTTTCCTAACAGCTGCATAGTATTCCATTGTGTAGGTGTACAATGTAACATTTCTCTAACCAGTCATCTGTTTTCAGACTCTTGGATTGTTTCCAGATTCTGGCTATTGTGAATAGTGCTGCAATGAACATACAGGTGCAGATATCATTTTTACTGTGCTTTTTTTTTTGCACCCTTGGAATATATTCCCAAAAGTGGTATTGAAGGGTCAGATGGAAGCTTAATTTCTAGTTTCATAAAGAATGCCCATATTTTTCAAAAAAAGCTAGACCAGTAGATATTCCCACCAACAATGAAAGAGAGTCCTTTTCTCCCCACATTCACGCCAACACTGGTTGTTCTTGTTCTTTTTGATATGTGCAGTCTCTATGGTGTGAGATGATACCTCATTGTTGTTTTGATTTGCATCTACCTGATCATTAGTGATGTAGAGCATTTTTTCATGTGCTTTTGGAAACTTGTATTTCTTTTTCGAGGAAGCTTCTGTTCATTTCTTCTCCCCATTTTTTGACAGGGTTGGAGGTTTTTTCTTGTACAATTCTACTAATGTCCTGTATATCCTGAATATTAACCCCATACCAGATGGGTATGGGGTAAATATTCTTTCCCATTCCATGGTATTGTGGACACTTTTTCTTTTTGAGGTGCAGAAGCTTCTAAGTTTAATGTAGTCCCATTTGTTTATGTTTGTTTCCACTTGCTGGGTCAGTGCTGTTTCATCCTTAAAGATACTTTTAGCTTCAATAGCATGAAGGGTTCTGCCTACATTTTCCACCATGTACCTAATGAATTCAGGTCTGATATTGGGGTCCTTATTCCACTTTGATCTGACTTTTGTGCCTGGTGTTGGACAGAGGTCAGAGTTCATTTTTTTTGCAGGTAGCTGGTAAGTTTTCCCAGCACCACTTGTTGAAGAGGCTTTCCTTGTTCCACTTCACATTTCTTGCTCCTTTATCAAAGATTAAGTGATCATATACTTGAGAGTCTGTGACAGAATATTCAATTCTGTTCCGTTGGTCTGTGGGTCTGTTTCTAGTCCAATACCATGCTGCTTTAATTACTACTGCTTTGTAGTACAGTTTGAAGTTGGGGACGGTGAGGCCACCCATCTTCTTTTTCCCAAAGGTTGCTTTAGCTATTCATGCAGGTTTATTGTTCCATATGAATTTCAGGAGTGTTTTAATGACTCCATTTTTAAAACGATTGTAGGTCTTTAAATGATTTAGGCATCTACATATAAATGTGGGGAGGGGGAGGTGCAGGAATGCAAATTATAAAAATAGATATACTGCCTGTTAAGGAAAATGAGTAACAGTACATTCCTTTTAATACATAACAGGAAGAAGGTTAGGGTAGGAGATGTGGATCCCTCATATTTTAAATGGAATAGATAGATTATAGAAAAGATTTCCTTTTGATCAAAAACCAGCTCTAAAGCATTGCTAATACATTTCTAAAAAATATATTTTTATGTGTGGTATCTCTCATATAAATAAAGGAAAACAGGTCTGTGGAGAGGAAAGCATTCAGCCAAGTTCATAAAAGGTTTTCCAATGAACATTTCAACATGAAGGAGGATGCGGGGGTCAGAAATGAAGCCACAGGAGAATGAGAGCACAGCAACATACAAGCAATTGGTAGAGATGCCTTTCAGATATAAACTTGACTGCCATTTCCACAAATATGCACCCCCCAGATCAATATATTTGTGTGATTTTTTTTTCATTCTATGCCAATGAAAAGCCTAAGTTGACATTTCAAGCAGCATCCACAGGCCGGGGGTGAAGCTCACAGCATGCTTTAAGAAGATGACAAAATAAAGTTTAGGGGCAATGGTGAGTTTGGGATGTTTGGGGTCTCCTGATTTCATTTTTTAACTTAAAACATAATTTAACTTAAAATAAAAATTTTCAAATGACTAATCTCATTCATATGTACTCTATAGAGAAAACTAATAGATGAATAGAATACAAAAAAGAAGTGAGCTTTTGGGCTATAAGATCAATTAGCAGTCAGAAAAAAGTGGGAGAGTGGGCTGAGTAAATTGGGATAAAGGGACAAATGTATCATCAAGGAGGGAACTGAACTTTTAGGAGCAAAACTGACAAAGACTATACACATGATGATTTTCTATGAGGCCTGACACTAACTGAATGTTGCTATAATGCAATGTCATTTCCATTTTTAAAACTGAAAAGTTAACTAAAAACTTGATTAGTGGCTTACAAGATACCGCAAGCTCATCATAAAAATTATGAGAGTTAAATACGTAACACAACCAGGGGGAAGGTAACATATTTTTTCCCTTTCATAACAATTTTCTTTGGTATATAGAATGGAGAGAATTCTGTAAATTCAATGCCCCTGAAATTTTCCAGTAATACTGGTTTCCATCACTGAGACCCTGTTTTGTTTCTTATTAGTGTTTCTACTTAGCATTATTAATTACTTAATTTATTTATAGGCAGTTAATTTTTGGTAAGGAGCTGAGAACATGAAATGAAATAAAGCTAGCCTCTTCAAATAATGGTGCTGGGAAAACTAGAAGCTATATGTAAGAAACTAAATGCTGGATCCATATCTTTAACCTCACACGAAAGTTAACTCAAAGTAACTCTGGATAAGCAGTGCTGAAAGTAGGTAAAGGAACAAACATGATAGCCTCTCAGTATCTGTATTGCAAAGCATAAAGCCCAAAAGGAAAGGGAGAGAGAGAGGGAGCGGGGAGAGAGAGAGAGACAGAGAGAGAGAGAGAGAATGAGAGAGAAGAGAGAGAAAGAGAAAATGAGAGTGAGAGAGAAAGAGAGAAGAGAGAGAAAGAGAAGAGAGAGAGAGAGAGAGAGAGAGAGAGAGAGAGAGAGAGAGAGAGAGAGAGCCATACAGGCAGCCTGGAGCAGGGGGGTGACAGAAGGGGAAACCGAAGTCATAGGTGGTGGGAAATGGACACTGGTGGAGAGATGGGTGTTTAATCCTTGTATGACTGAAACTTGATCAGCTACAGCTTTGAAACTGTAGCTCACGGTGACTCAATAAAATAAAAAAATAAAAATGATAAATTTTTTAAAAAGATACTAGGGGTAAAAAGGAAAAGTGAATCAAAGACCTTGAGACCTGAACAACTATAAAATACATGATAGGCAGAACACTTCAAGATTTGGATCCCAAAGCTGCCTTCAATGATCTGATACCACTGGCAAAAGCAACAAAATAAAAAAAATTTAAAAATGGGACTACATAAAGTTAGAGAGCTTCTGAATGGCAAAAAAAAACCAGGCTAAAACCCTAAGACAGCTAACTGAATAGGAATGAATATTGGCATTCAACACATAAGATAAATGCTTGATATTTTTGGAAGGTAAGTTTTAAAGGCCGTGAAGAAGCTCTGATATCCAGATGCTGACGGCATCCCGACACGATAACTTTGCAAAGAGCGCCATCTTCAGGCCTTTTCGAACATGCCAGGCTTGGTCTGAGAGCTCGTCCCAGCCTGCCCTCAAACACTTTCCCCGCCCGGCTGACTTCTTTGCTCAACAAGAAACCTGTTAGGGTGAGTAACACCATTGACTGGAACACAAAATTGGCCATTTACCCCACTTACCCCACCACCCCTTGTAATATTTGCTTCGCAAATCAGATTATTCATCATCTCTGCAGACGTTCTGCTGGGAAGAGTTTGGGTCCATTCTTGTTCCCTGATTCCAAGGAGGGAAAAAAAAACTCTGAACGTTTTCTCATTTGAAAAGCAAAAATAAGTGCTTTTCTCATTACACTCGAGAGACTGAAGCAAACGAGAGTAAACCTAAGGAAGACAGGTTTCCCCCCACCTGGAAAATAACGCTGACTTCTTTCTCTATTTCTCCTTTTGCCACTCTGGCTGAAGCAGACAGTGAATGTAGAGAAAAGAACCCGGAAGGAATTAAATGGAACAAATTAATCCAGTACTTTTCTAAATCTTGACTTTTTCATCGTAAAGCCCCTATCTAAGTCATTTGACTTCTTATCTCAAGGAATGAGACATAGCCTCAGGAAGACCTGCCTTCAGCTTCCATGGTCTGAATATCATTCATCCAAGCAATTCCTGGACAAGGAGGACAGCTCTGTTCCTCATACCAACAGATTTAGACAACCGATCGCCAATATGTACTGGGTTGAGCATTCAACTCCACCCCAGCCACCAATTCTGACCATTAAGATTTCAAGTGCATTTTCATGAACTTATCTACCATGAAGACATTTCCGTATCAAAAATTTTATATGCTAAGCAAAACACTCAAACAGTCTGAGTCAAGTACTCATTTAACCAAAATCCTGGGGCGATAGTACAGCCAGTCGGATGCTTGTCTTGCACTAAGTTAGTTCAGGTTCTGCTCCCCCAAATCCCACATGATCCTCTGAGCAACACCAGTAGTGACTCAAGGGCCCTCCTCCCCCAAAATCTTATCTGAAATGAAGATATTAAACCATCTCCTCATGCAGACAATATGGAATTGCCATATTACAATGTGGTGTGCAAATCTTTGTATTATTATTATTATCAGTAATTTTTTATTGGGGCCACATACAGCTGGCAGTGGGAGCCCAGACAGTGCAATGCAGTTCCAAGCCACACCTGGTGGTTCTGGAGAGTCAGAAGAGACCGCCACCCCCACCACAAACACCCACCGCCCACCAGAAGTGTAGGGGTGAGGGGGGCAGGCAGTGCTGGGTATCGAACTTGGGGCCTCACACGTTCTAGCCACGTGCTCTACCCCTAGGGTAGAGTCATCATCCCAGGCCCTGTAAATCTCTATTTTCCAATATGAAGACAGGGGCTGCTTCAGGCCTCACCGCTGCAGGACAAACCAACCTCGAATGGGAGAGTAAGGAAAGGACGTTCGAATCTCAGGTTTGGACTCACCTCAAGTTAGACACCATCCTTCCTTCAACGTCACACCGAGCAGTTCTGCACGCGGTTTCAGGGGCCTGTAGAATCCATGTGATCCTCCTGCAGAAAGGGGCCCCCGGAGAGGCGAAGAGACTCCTGAGACTCACCCGAGGCCTTTCCTTGTCCTCTTACCTGCCCGCCTGTTTCCTCCTTCCCTGCAGGACAGCCCTGCCCCTCGGGAGCTTCCCTCGACAACCAGCACCAGCAGGAGCCAGGGAAGCTGACGCTCGGAAAACCGTCCCCTCGAAGAAACGTCCGCACAGCCGCGGGCTATGCCCTACCTTCTCTTGCACAGGAAATGAAACCATCTACTTTTACTAATGTTAGTTTTCATTCCATTTTTTTTAGTTTTTTTTTTGTTGTTTTTTGGCTTTCTGGGTCACATCTGGGGATGCTCAGGGGTTACTCCTGCATTCAGGCATTACTTCTGGCAGTGCTCTGGGTGCCAGGGATTGAACCCGGGTCAGTCACATGCATGGCAAATGCCCTACCCACTGTATGTCCAACCCAACACTCTGGCCCCTATGTTGTTTTTTGTTTGTGGGTCACACCATAAAACGTGGTGCTCAGAGTTACTCGTGGGTCTGTGCTCAGGCATCACTCCTGGCAGGTTTGGGAGACCAGTGGGGTGTCAGGGATCAAACCCAAGTGGATCACATCCAAGGAAATTCTGTGCCCCTAGATCTATTTTAATGAGGGTATGGCCTCCACTTCCTACAATGGAGAGCCACATCTTCATTAAAATAGATGTGTGGACTCCCAAGTGGAAGATGTGTGACCCCCCAGATGGATAGAGGAAAATATCAGAGCTTACTGCTAACTAAACGTCTAGACACTCATAAACACATGTTTCACATATAAATAGTTATATAGTGTATTAACATGTACAACGGTATTTGCTGTGAAGTTCAACTGCCCTGTCAGAGGTACGACCAGCAAGGTTCAACCATCGGCAGCCGTCGGGATTGGCCCGTCCTCAGACCCCTCTTCAGGAAGGCACTGAGTCTCCTCCTCCCCACAGTGGCTTTTCCTCACAGGACCCCGGGGAAGGCCAGAGCTACGCTCCTTCCACCCAGAGCCAAAGCCAGGGAGGGAGGTGCCCAGCTCCCCACTGTGCGCAGGCCCCGTGCCCCCTCCGATGCCCACCGAGATGCTGAAAGCAGCGCAGAGCCCTAATCTGCCACCTCCCTGAGTTCTGAACCGCAGCCAGGAATGTCAAAGAACAGCCCGGGCATCTTGCAGCCACGGCCAAGCTCGTGACGGCCTGGTCACCCGGAGCCTCTCCATCATTCTGAAGACATCCACGTAATCAGTTCTGCAGATAAGTTTTCCTTTTTTAATCTCTTCTGCCAGCGTATTGGGACAGCTCAACAGCTCCTGCTGTTGCTACTCCGCGTTCTAATCGGCCCTCCTCACACTTCAGATGTCAATGGGGTTCTCAAGGGCACCCTGATTCACGTTTCTACCCCCACGGAGGCACCATGGGCTGGCGGGAGGCACGGTGGAGGGTCACATTGCTGCATCCATTTAAGGGGCACAAAACTTCTGGGAAGCAAACAGATTCCAGAGAGCGCCCGAAAGATTCTCCTGCAAAGAGGCAAGTTTGTCGGATTGACGGTTATCAGTCACCATCGAAATCTCCAGCAAGGACTGGGGATGCAGCTTCCTTGCAGAGCACTTGCCTTGCATATGAGGGACCCCAGCTTCCATCCCTGACCCTGGGAGGGAGCAAAACCTTCCCCAGGGGGGCAATGAAGGCCCTGTCCATTCCGGAAGGAGGCACGAGGCCCAATGGCAACAAGGACTCTTAAGCTCAGGCTTCACGGAGGAAATAGAAGAATCAGTAACCTACAGAACGTAAAGATCTATTTATAACCCTACCCATGAGAATCCGACACCAACACTGAACTTCACTCATGAAAGAAATCCCCAACAAGAATTCCCATTATCTGCACTATGGAAAATGGCAAAAATTCTCACTAGCTGTCAACTCTGATGAAGGGGGTCTGTCCTGGTGTTTCCCATGATGTCCCTCGTCTCCGTGGCCTGCTCCTGCTTCTCTGACCTCTTTCCTGTACTTTGGTCCTTTTCCGCAGCCTATGACATCGCTAATGATGCGTTTTTGAAAATAAATCTCCATTGAGGTCATGTGACTAATGATGCTATGCCTGTCTGCTCCATGTATGCGGCATTCCAACATCACACCACCCCCAGATTACATGCTTCCCTCTGCCAAATAAAGGTCTTTTTAAAAAATAAATAAATAATAGAATTGTGAACCAAGTCCCTGCCTCCAGTTGGTAGGTGTGAACTGCAGTATAATCCCAGCAGGCCCCGACCTGGGCTCGTCTGCTTTGGGAACGGAAAAATGCCAGGTGCTGTCCATTGCACTGCTGTACCTCCTGACCAGGTCCAGCCTGTCCTATAAAAAGTCACTGCTCTGAGCAGGGTCCTACCCTCCTTGGAGGACACGGCCAACTTCAAAATGAATGTGGTTGAATTTTCATTTTGGGTCAAAATGTGTCCATGTATAAATTACCATAAGGAAAAATAAGAGATGAGGTGAGATCTCGGGACGGGGGCGGGACCGGCGCCATTCTATGCCAAGATGTGACCCGAGTGGCCGCACGTGTGCGGCCTTTCCATTGCTGGATGGCCATGATCCCGGAGGCCAGCTAAACTACTTTTGGTACCAGCAGCTTCTTGCAGAAATGTCTCTAGACCGTGAACTTAGCCACGGCCCCATGCTGCCCCAGGAGAGGAAAGGTTTTTCTCTCTCGGCTTTTCCTTTCGGGGCGGGTGGGGGGTGTGGCGACCGCCATCTTATAAGGACCACTAAAGAGAGGTACGAGCTTGCAATGATGCAATTTCTGGCAGAAATTTCCCTGGATTTAGTTACTAAAATACAGAAATCCAAAACCGACCTCATATCTCTTCATTCTCAGCAATGGAAAACAAATTATCAAATGCTTCCTTTTCAGCAGGTCTGATTTGGGGGGGGGGGGGGACTCCAAACAATAATAGTGAGTTTTTTGTGGAAATATTGAATGTAATCAAAGTAAAGAGAAAGTAAAGTGAGAATTATCAGCTACACAGGCGGAGGGGTGGAGGTGGGAGGGGGGTACACTGGTGTTCTTGGTGGTGGAATATGTGCACTGGTGAAGGGATGGGTGTTTGATGATTGTATAACTGAGATTTAACCTGAATGCTTTGTAACTTTCCACATGGTGATTCAATAAAAAAAATGTCTTAAGTTAAAAAACAATTTTAAAAAAAAAGAAAAATAAGAGATGGAAGAGCAGAAAACCATGCAAAGTTCTCACGGCTAGAGTCAGAGCGAAGCACCTAGTGACGGAGATAACGTTTCTTCACTACAGTCACTCAGGAATGGACATAGCCTCAGCTGTTCTCACTCCTGAGAGCTCATCTACCCAGGAAATAAAGCCTCCTGCAGGAATAGAAGAAAAGCAGCAGGCAAATGCCACAGAAGGGAACAGCAGACATGTTGGTAGTGAGGCCAAAGTCATTTACCACTTTTCCCAGCCACCAGGGCCATGTCTGAGCAGTTGGATTCTACCACATCACTACGTCAATTAGCTCTTTCCCTGAAGTGTATGGCTCAATAGATCTCATAGCAGGAGCATCCAAAATGGCACGCAGCCTTAAGAAAAATCACAGCCGTAGCAAAGGCAGATTTACCAAACTCCACCAATCACACATTCCTTTGGTACCCGTGTGGCTAATCTGCTTTTAATTGAGTTCCATGACTGCCATATATTTAGTAAACAAATGAGCAGAGGTGCAAACATTGTGATTATTTACAGCACAAATATTAAGCAGCTTGCGGTTTTAGAGGCACTTAAAACTAAAAGTGTTCAATGTTCAGACATAGTCTTGTCTTTATCCTTCGGTGCTTGGTTTCCTTAACACTGCAAACCCAGCAATTTAGCTCCTGGGAGAAGGCCGTCGAATGGATACCACTGAAGCTATCATTAAATAGATTCTTTCTGGTCCCAATGTCTTCTGCTAGCTAGAAGACAATTTTACTCTTGTCCGGGAAAGACCACCTTGATAATTTCATGGGGAGGGAAAGAAAATCCTTTTTCTTGTATTGACAAACTTAATTATTTTACAGTTGTCTCCAGGTTCAAGTCTAGTTTGATTTTTCTCTCACAGAACAGGCATATCATGAGAAAAGAAAAAAATTATCTGAACTTGTTTCTAAGGCATAATCAGTGTTAAAATATTTGTAATTGATAACTCTCAGCATCTGGTTGCCTGTTACCCATGATTCTATAATAACCTGATTTGATGCTGTAAAGGGAAAACAAGATTGGAATTAGGTCTAATATTTCCCCCAATTGCTTAGTGGGGTGCCCCAGAATAAAGCAAGGAGTGTGTGTCTGTCTGTCTGTATCTGTATATTTGTGTGTGTCTGCCTGTGTCTGTATATTTGTATGTGTGTCTGTCTGTGTGTGTCTGTGTCTGTATATTTGTGTGTCTGTATGTGTCTGTGTGCGTGCTGTATGTGTCTGTGCATCTATATGTTTGTGTGTCTATCTGTCTGTGTCTGTGTGTGTATGTATGTGTGTATGTGTGTGTGTGTGTGTGTGCAGACTTTCTTGGATGATCTGATCATGGGTACAGGAGAGAAAGGCTGGGTGTTTGCTAGAAAGGCAAGTGAATGTCTGTGCTTTCCAGTTTTCCAGAATATGTGCTGTTTTGTTTTGCGTTTTCTTTTTTTTTTTTCTGGTTTCCCAGTCATACTTGCTTTTCTCAGGCCTTACCCCTGGCTCTCTGCTTAGGGATCATTCTTGGCAAGGCTCAGGGAACCAGATGTGGTACCAGGGATCAAATCCAGGTCAGTCATAGCAAGGCATGCAGCCTACCTGCTGCACTATCTCTCCAGTTCTGACTGCCTATTGTTTCCATTTATTTCCACTAAATTTGGAAGCATGTGATCAGCTACAGATAAAGATGGGAGACGAGGTGTGAAGGAGAATACATGACACAAAGAGTTGAATAGAGTAGAGACACAGTACACAGGATGGAAACCTAAACATGGAACCTCAGACTTCCCCAGTAGACTGGGAGCTGTATTTCCACAGATCTCCAGGTGCTTAAAGGCTTGTGAGGGTTTCAGGCACCGCACTGTAGTGACACTTTCCCCCAAGCTCTCTACACCTAGTTTGTTGTCGGTCACTCAGTGGGATGAAGAGAAACAAAAAGAGTCTAACCTTTCACGTGTGTGAAATGAAGGCTTTCGGAACCTCTCAAAACTTCTGAGGAAGTTTCAAGATAGGCATCAGAGCAATAGCACAGTAGATAAGATGCTTGCCTTGCGCGTGGCAGAGCTGGGTTCGATCCCCAGTACCACACACGGTCTCCCAAGCCCCATCAGGAATGATCACTGTCACTGTCACTGTCATCCCGTTGTTCATTGATTTGCTCCAGCAGGCACCAGTAACATCTCCATTGTGAGACTTGTTACTGTTTTTGGCATATCAAATACGCCACGGGTAACTTGCCAGGTTCTGCCATGCGGGCGAGATATTCTTGGTAGCTTGCCAGGCTCTCCGAGAGGGATGAAGGAATTGAACAAGGGTCAGCCGAGTGCAAGGCAAATGCCCTATCCACTGTGCTATCGCTCCAGCCCCCTGAGTTAAAAGCCAGGAAGGAAGCTGTGAGCATCACAGGGTGTGGCCCAAAAAACAAAAAAGAAAAGTTTCAAAAGATAGGTGTATAGCAACCAGAGAAAGATGAATACTATTTTTTGAAAGCTTTTCCTTTTCTGATACATGACTAATCCTGTGTGTTATTTTCCAAACTTTTAGGCCTTGTGAATAGTAACCCTGATGCATCAGGGGTAAATTCTTCCCAGCTGGATTCTGACGTTGCCTACAGTCTGGCATATAAGTAAACTCAAAAAGAAAAAACAGGGGAGGGGGAAGAAAGAATGTTTATTTTCTTCAGCTATTATTAACTTAAGCTCCAGTACTTGTACTAAATAAAGGAATTACTTGTATTTATTCTTATGGCTAAGTTGCTAGCAATAAATTATGAAAGAAAAAAAATAACCATGTGGGATAATTGACTGAAAAACAAATGTCAGTAAAAGCAAACAGAATGGATTCCACTAAACCTATTTGCAAAAATGTCAGAGGAGTTGAGTTGTTTTCCCTCACAATATTTGTGCTGGTATGAAGGGACTGCAGTTTAATTAAATTTCTCCATAGAGACTCGGTCTCCACTAGATGTCACTTTGAAATTTTTCCTCAATGAAGGACTGCATTCTGATGAAGGGACACAACATTTGTCCTCAGCAGACCAGCAAAGCCACCCTCCCTGGCTAGCCCAGCGGCAGGAAGTTGCAAACAGTTGCCACTGACCCAGGGTTCCTGAGACCAGGTCTGGTCCTGCTTTGGTCTCTCACTAACTGGTTGTGTGACCTTGAGCTGGTCCCTTCCGACCTTCAGCCGATCAAGTCTTAGAGACATTGCTTATCTCCTCTCATGACATCCACTCAATAGCTTTTCTCACGTTTTGAGGGAATTTAGAAAAAAACTATTTACTAGGCTTCAGTCATCAGGTAAGTGTATAGCATTGTGGAAAGAACAAGGCAAAGGCGTAATACTTTTACATGTTAACATCTGGCTTACTTGACCTCTGTCTTTGATTCACTGGGTTTATCCACAAGCAGCACGACTTTTCTTGATCTGGGCCATATTTCCCAGCTTCCCCCACCTCCCATGTTTCAAAACCCTCTGTCTGTGCCACATGTTTTCCCTTTATTCATCAAGCATCCTATTTTTGACACATATTGTCATTTACTCACCTGTTTTTCTAAATTACTGTTGTCTTCAAACAGGCTAGTTCTTTCACCTACTGTTTCTTTTTCCACCCACTAGAAAAATAAGCTCCATTAGTTTAACTTTCGATGTGTACCAAAGACTTACACAGCTATTGGTCACAGTAAAATATTTGATCTATGAATATTTTCTGAGTGCCCTTTTTCACATCTTGAAAAGACAGATCGGTGCAAAGGGTTACTTGTCTGGGTTGTTATAATGATGTACGCAGCAAATGCTAAATAATTATCTTTTCAACTTCAAATATGGATTTAATTCTTCCCAAAATTCAGTTCAGTTTTTGACACTTCTTTATTTGGCATGAAATTACTGCAGGTCAGGGAAACAGTATGGAGATTCATTTTAAAAAATAAAGGTGGAGGGGGGATGAGGGTGGGGTGGAAAAAAAATGAAAATAAAAATAAAGGTGGAAATACCATATGATCCAGCGATTAAGACATTTGTCAAAGAAAGGATATGAAAACGCAAATTCAAAAAGGTGTTTCACCCCAACTCATACCAACATTATTCACGGTAGTGCATTCGCGTAAACGCCCACTGACAGGTGACAAGGTAAAGACGCTGTGTTCTATATCCCTGCTGGGACATGACTGCCACCAAAAAATAAATGAGTAAGAAGATGATGAAATCATGTCATCTGGGACAAAAATGTATGGGCTTTGCAGTGATTCTGCTACGCAAAATAAGGAAGGAAGTGAAAGACCATTCCTGGTTTCACTCATATGTGGGAGATGAATTATTTAAGCAAACCAACTGTCAAAACAGCAAAATTAACTCCTCGACTCAGTGGAAACTATGGCAGTTACACAAGGGAAGTATCTGGGGGTCCTCCTCACAAGGAGATAGCACTAAAACTTTGGGGGGGCATGATGACTCCTGTACCCCCGTCTGGTGTGAAATCTGTTGGCTCCCAGATGCTCAACTCAGGAGCAATGCATTTCAAAGAGAGAGGGAGAACCAAGGCAAGTCACTGCATCAGGTTAAAGATGTCAGCCACTTAAATGTTGGAGCACAGTTCCAGTTTGCTGTTCCCTGTCCTCCCAGAATTACACCCTCTCTGAGTGAGCAGAGGGCCCAAGGCGAGGGGTCAGAGGCTACAGAAAGGACACACAGGGAGGGAGGCAAAGAGTGTTCACCATGCAGTCAAATGACCGAATCAATTTCAGATCACACCGGTCTGAGCACGGAACATGGAGTAGGCACTGATACATCTCGGTAAGCCAGGAAGGTGACTCCACGGACTGGCACATGTGCTTCACATGCAGAAGTCCCAGGTTCAATCCCTGACATCACCTGGCCTCCTGAGCACTGAATTGAGAGTAGCCCCCGAACATAACCAGCTGTGGCCCAACTCCCACTCCCAATTTATTTGATTAATAGGTATTAATCCAAATGAAAAGAAGCCACCTGCATCTCGACGAGCCTGCAGATTGCTGAGGCCACCTTCATCAGGGTCTTCTTGGGATCTAGTACCACAGGCCCACTAGCATCCAAACTCCTGACACAGTGAAACTTCTTACTCTGTGCTTCTTAATAACAAAACAAACTCTTGGACTCCATGACAACGGTGGTGGTTACTGGAAGGAAGAGGAGGGCGGAGACAAAATGGGAAAGGTATGTTCAGACAGTCAGAGAATATGGGGGCTTTGGTAAAACTTCCACACATGTTGACACATGACATTCTACTCGCCAAATTTTTACAGTAGTGCAAGTCAGTGATAAGTCGATAAAATGTGATTTAGAAAAATGTTTTGTAACCCAAGCCAAGGAGGAAGTGTGTCAACCAGTAACACTCCCTAGGTCAAATGGAAGGATGGGATGAGGGGTGGGAGGCAAGAGGACCAAGGAGGGGCTCGTTTTCCAAGGGCAGAGGAAGTGCCTGCATCATTATGGGTGGGCAAATACTCAGAGCCCTCCCATGCCCCTCCTCCCTGCCTCTGAGTTCTTGTGAGGCGCTTGAGGAAGCAGTACACAATGGGTGGGGAAGACCGCTTTCATTCCTCAGCCCCCTCCCCCCCGGGAGAGAAGGAGACCCCTACCTCCCACGCCCAGAGAGCTGATAGAGGGGCCGTGTACCACTAGGCGGGCGCCCCCTGCTGTCAGTGGAGCAGAGTACAAGTTAGGGTCCCATCAACGCCATGCTCCGCCCTGCAGGAGACCAAGGGCATTTCCCTCAGCTCGTCCCTGCATAAAGCGTGCCCTGTGGCTTTGGTCATCCCAGAGACAAAGTCCCTGCTGTCCTCTCACGGGCCAGCCAGCGGGGACACGTTCTTGCCCTTGTCGGAGTGGCCAGGACGGGGCGCATGAGGTTTCCTGTAACCAGGAGTGACCAGGGTTTGAGGGTCAGGCTGCCCGCATCATCACGGGTGGGCAGATACTCAGACTCCTCCCATGCCCCTGCTTCCTGCCTGGCCTTGAAAAGTCACAAACTCAAGGGCCAGTTTGGCCCTGGAGAGATGTCTCCAAGGGGTGGAGCTGAGCACGTGTGCGGCCCTGAGTCAGTCCCCCGCACTGCCTGTCCCCCTGAACACTGCCAGCTGCCACGCTGCTGCTCCTGCATCCAAGCACCGCCAGGTGTGGCCCCTGTGACTTTCAGCACTTCAAAGTCTGAGCACTGAGCATCAAGCCTGCCACCGGGCTGAGTGTCTCTGGGAGAAATCCAGGCCAGCAACACACTGTCGCATCAGCACCCCGGGCTGAGTGGTCTCTGGTGTACCGGTTCTGCCAGGCTCTGCTAGGGACAACTTCCACTCCCCCCGCCCCAAATTATCGACTAACCAGAACCTATCTTTATTTATCTTAAAATAAAGGAGAAGACTATGGGACGGAGGAGCAAGACTTGGGAGAGAAGATCAGAGGCTTGGGTTAGGGCAAGATAAGTCTGAACTGTGAGTTAGGCCTCGCAACAAAGATGTCAAATGAGTGGCTGAGAAATGAAATATCTTAATTTCTCTTAAACATTTTTTAATAATGTTTAAAATTATTAGCAATTCCCAATCCAAAAGATACATGTTCTTCTAGACTTTCCTAGAGAACAATAAATTATAAATTCCTCATTTTCACTTTTGTACCTAGAATCTAAGAGTCAAGGAGTTTAGAATTTTTTCGGGAAACAAATTGTTTTAATGCGTTTAAATTTTTTTCTACATAAAAGATGCATTTGACTATTCAGGACTCTGAATGAAATCCAAATGAAATCTTTTTATTATTACTATTATTATTATTATTATTATTATTATTATTATTAGTGAATCACTGTGAGGTACAGTTACAGACTTACAACTTTTCGTGCTTGTGTTTTAGTCATACAATGCTCGAGTATCCATCCCTCCACCAGTGCCCATTCTCCACCACCGATGATCCCAGTATCCCTCCAACCCCCACCCCATCCCCCCACCCCAGCCCACCTGTGTGGCAGGGCATTCCCTTTTGTTCTCTCTCTCCTTTAGGGTGTTGTGGCTTGCAATAGAGATATTGAGTGGCCATCGTGTTTGATCTATAGTCTACTTTCTGAGTGAAATCTTTACTACCAAATTTAGTTGTTTTCCCATCACTTGAATATTCAAAATATTAATAACATTTGTGGCCATAATTCAGACAGAGGCTATCAAGCCATTTCTATTAGCTCACAGAAAACAGGGTTCTCTGAGCTCCATCTCTCCTCTTGCTGTCCTCACTCCTTGATGATCTCACCCAGTTACTTGGCTGAAAACCTCGTCCACGCGCTGCCGGTTCCCAAGTTCCTATCTGGGGCCCGACAGCTCCCCCCAGCCCCAGACTCATACATCCAGCCGCCCATCTGACATCTCCGTCTCGAGGCCTAACTTGCATTTCAGACTTATCTTGCCCTAAACCCAACTTCTGATCTGCTCTCCCAAGCCTGGCTGGTCCGTCCCACGGCCTTCTCCCCCTCTCCGTTGCAGGAGCTCTATCCTCCCCATGACTCGGTCAAAAATCTGGGCGTTCTCCACAACTCCTCTCTTTCTCTCACGCCTGACAGGAAATCCATCAGAGAGTCCTGCCATCCTTCCCTCCTGCCCAAAGGCGGACTCGGCGCTGTCTCCACGGCAGCTGTGTTGATCCCAGGCGCTATCTGACCTCTCGCCCAGACCTGGGTCCGGTACAGATCGGGCAGCCTCCCACCGCCTCTTGCTTCTGTGCTAGCTCTCCATGCCCTGAAAGAAACGAAGCATTCAGAGCCGTTAAGTAAAACACAAGTAAGCTCTCTGCAAAGCCCTGAAATCGCTCCTCTTCAGTCAACTGAAAAGACCTTCCTAATCTCCAGGTCACACCCTCACCTCCTCCACTTGGTCACCTCAGATTCTGAAGTGCCCCACACTACTTTCTTGACTTGAGTCACTCTGGCCTCTTTGCCTGTTCTCAACCATCAAGGTCTTGGCACAAATCCTCGAGGTGTCTGGGCTGCTCCTACCCACTCAGTCTCTGGGCTCCCTCCTTCCCTTCCTTCCCTTGCCAGAATCTTTCAGGGACTCCCCTCTTGAAAACGTAATCCCTCGCCTCTCAAACTTCATGTTTCCTTCTCACGCTTCCGTGTCTATAAGTTACTCGATTTTTGTTCATGTGTTTATGTCCTCTAGAACAGAAGTTGAATTGAAATAGAATTTCCAGGGGTATAAACTTCCTTCTGTTTTTTGCTTACAACTCTATAGTCGAGTGTTTGAATATGTTGCGTGGGCACACTCAGTGAATACTCACTGAAGTATGAATATTGCAAAATAAGAAAATGATTGGCACAAATATTTGGTATCAAGATTTTAACCATTGATCACTTTCCTGCCTAGTGCAATAAAAGTTTGATATTGTAGTGTTTGCTCTCTTTGTTGTAAAAATTGTTCTGTTTTGGGACTATGTACAGCAGTGCCCAAGCTTACTCCTGACTCTGTACTCAGGTTTTATTCCTGGAAGGCTCAGGGTACTGTATGGGCTGCTAGGAATTGAACCTAGATTGGCCCTATGCAAGCAAGTCCCCTCCCCACTTTTCTATCACTCAGCTTAAAATTCTCTACAATCATAAATCATTTCGAATCATACAAGGGTATGCTCACCTTGGCCTTGCAAACCTTTATATCAAACGTAAATATCAGAATTAGCACTTTTTTAAAAACACTCATTTCTGGGTATCTCAGCCATTTTCCACATCAGCCCCCTTTAAGAGGATGATCTCATTGCTATTTAAAACCAGATGGACAAACCATGCGTGGGTCTGAAGCCTGGCACCTCTTCACCAAGAACTGAGCGTTTTTCCCCCAGAACTGAACTGTACAGAGTAGAAGTCTGCAAACCATGGCCCGGAGGCCCAGGGCAGCAAGAGTTACCAGACCCAACCCAGAATACCCAGTGAAAACTGAGCTTCCCATACACGACAAATAAGCGTCCGGTATAAATATGTCCCACATACTAAATCTGAAATCTTTCTGGCCCTCCCATTGGTTTTTCTAGGTCCCACGAGCCAAGGATGGGTTTTCCATTGTCAAATGGTTTGAAAGAAACTGAAAGAAGAATACTTTGTGATGGGTGAAAATTACATCAAATTTAGATTATTCCAGTGCCAGAGCATTCCCGGAAGCCAACGGGAAGCGCATGTGCACTTGGGCGTCTGAGCATTTCCCCGGGGCAGTGGCAGAGCTGAACAGTTTTGACAGGAGCCACGGAGCTGCTAGCCCTCCGGATCCTTCACAGAAAACATTTCCCCTCCAATTGCGACACTCTTGACTCTTTATTTCCCCCCTAATAGTGTTGAAGCCAAGATAGTCTCTTTATTGGGCATCTTTTAAATTTGGGGGGTGGGGACAGGTTGTGGGAGAAGGTAGGGATGTGTCTTAGATCAAACCCCAGGCAGTCACTTGCAAGGCATGGGGCTGGAGTGATAGCACAGCGGGGAGGACGTTTGCCTTGCACGTGGCCGACCCAGGTTCAATCCCCAGCATCCCGTATGGTCCCCTGAGCACCAGGGGTAGTTCCACCAGGGGTAGATCCTGAGTGCAGAGCCAGGAGTGACCCCTGTGCATTGCCAGGTGTGACCCAAAAAGAAAAAAAAAAAAGGCAAGGCAAGGCAAACCCTTAAACCCTGTAGCATCTCTCCCACCCCACAAGGCAACCTTTCTCCCTTTCGAAATCTTCGCACGAAAGGGTGCCCCGCCCTTACGTTGGTGGGAAAGTGGGAAGCATCGAGAAACCCGAGGAGGAGCTGGGAAACGGGCCCACAGAACTGAGTCTGAACCCTCCTCTGCCTTCAGCAGCCTGGAGGAGTCACTAGCTGGGGCCCTGTGAATGTACGTAGGGGTAAGTAGGTGAAGATTTAATGAATGGCCTCATTTCTTATTTTAAACATGCTTTATTTTAGTCATCACCATGATTTGCAATCATTTGGGGGGGGGGAGGTTGTATTTTGTATTTTTGGCCACACCCAATAGTGTTCAGGGAATACTTCTGACTCAGTACTCAGGAATCACTCCTGGCAGTATGTAGGGGTCCATGTGAGATGCTGGGGATTGAACCCAGATTGGCCGCATGCAAAGCAAACGCCCTACCCCCTGCACTATGCCTCCAGCCCCTGATATCATTTTACCATACTGTCAAGGACTGGAATGATAGCACAGCAGGTAGGGTGTTTGCCTTGCACGTGGCCGACACTGGTAAGATTCCTCCATCCCTCTAGAAGAGCCCAACAAGATACTGAGAGTATCCCGCCCGCATGGCAGAGCCTGGCAAGCTACCCGTGGCGTATTGGATATGCCAAAAATAGTAACAAGCCTCACAATGGAGACGTTACTGGTACCCGCTCGAGCAAATCAATGAACAAGGGACAACAGTGCTACCATACTGTCAATATTAAGGTCTCGAGAGCACAACTTTCCAACACCTGTCCCCGCCCCAGAGTGCCCGTTCCCCTCCACCATTTCCTCAGGGACCCCCCTCATACACCCTCCCCTGAGTCAGTACCTCCAGCCGCACCCCCCACACACACATACACCTCATTGGTTTTAAAGGACAATGGAAGGGTTTGATTTCTAGACCCCCACAGAGAACATGCTCTGCAGAAGAACCAAGCAGGGAGGGAGACGCAGTTAAAGGGATTCAAAGTCCAGAAACCATGGGAAGGCGAGCGAGCACAAACACTGCCGATTTGGGGGATGCGAGCCTCGTACGAGCACTGTAGGGGGGGTGGGGGAGCTGGCGGGGGCCCAGCCCTCCCCACCATAAGCCTGTCTTGGAAGGCGGCCACCGATGCACATGTGACTGTCGTGGCAGAAATGATATGCACCTCGCGTCCAGAGGCTTCCGTCCAGCAGGAAAGCGCATCTGTGGTGTGATGAGGCGGGGAGTTGAGGAAAGACAGAGCCGTTCCTCCCAGCCCCGGAGACCCCCGGCCTCTCCTCGGGGCCCAGGGAGTGAGCAGCTTCCTCAGCTCGTCTCTAGTGAGCCTCAGCCGGGCCAGCCAGCGTCCTCTGCGGGGGTCCCCTGGGCCTGCAGCTGTCAGGGCGCTGTTCCGAAGGCCGGGGAAGACGGGGTGTGTAAATTAAGGAGACAATGCCTAAGTCGTATCAAATGACTGCAGCTGTGACCCGTGACCCAGAGCACTGACTTCCAACATGTGGGGCTCACATGGAGGACACGGGCCCGAGCCGTGGCTACACAGCCCATGCTTTTCCTGCTCGGGGAGGCCTGCAGATCTCAGCTTCCTCCGCCTCGGAGCCAAACGCAGACAGTCGGGAAATGACAGAGCAGGAACGGGAAGGCAATTCTATCACTTCCAAAGCTCTCCTATTTTTATATCATGGGTGTGTCTGTTAATGCCTCTTTCAATTGTTTCCCCTTTAAATCAATCTTACTCAGTTGAGGACAATTGCATGCATGCGCAGGCACACACACACACACTCACACACACTCACATACCTGGAGATATTTTTGGTTGTCACAACCAGATGGAGTAATTCATATCTAGTGCAGAGAGGCCAGAGATGCTGATAAATGCCCTCCAATGCGGAGAGGATCCCCTAACCCCTAACCAAAATGCCAACAGTACTAACGCTAAGAAAGTCCGCTTTAAATCTAGGAGACACCCATTCAAATATTCCAATATGAAGAATCACATAAAAATTCTATACGAGGAAAGATGTACACCAGAATAGTATGCAGTCACAAATTATATATAAATCAATTAATGTCAAAAATGCTATTTATCATATAAGTGGAAAAAGCCCATTCTAGAAGAGTCATCAAGTGTGATCCAGTTTTGTTCAAAAAAAAAAAAAATTCCATGCATGCACGAACATGGTCTCACATCCAGGTAGGAGAGGAACTTCAATAAGTTGGGAGTGCCTAAGCCTGAGGCAAGAGGGAGATTAAACGGCATTTTGTTTTTCTTCTCCAGATGCCTGGCTACTTTCGACGTTATTTGTCTTCACTTTAAAACATGACTCTTACTGTCAGCTCCATGACTGACTTCAGCTGGTTCGGAGTGGTTCCACTCCTGGATGCCTGGTTTCACCCACTTACATCCTAAAGAACAGCCGTGCTTCCCAGAAGCAGCTCAAGAAGCGTGACTCTGCTTATGAGGTGCTGGTACAGGCCTGGAAATATTCGATACACTGTGTTTCCCCACTGCCTCTCTGCTCGGACCCCCTTTCCAGGTGAATCCTGGGTGCTAGCCCCCACCAAGGACGTCACTGCCCCTGCTTCCCTCGACAACTGAGGCGATTCTTAGAAAGATCTAACTTAGGCGAGCAAACACATCACATCTCCCATCTGTCACTCCATGTCAGCTACGTTTAAAGATGGAGAGGAGAAAAGAATTTCAGAACCTATGTTTTTAATCTAAAACCCCAAGTTAAATCATTGATGGAAAAAGCAGCTTTGTCTCTAAATTATTTTAAGGGCATTCAGAGTTGACCTTGTAGATTTATTTCTTTCATCAGGGATAGAATTTTCTATTATTTTTATTATTATGTCATCATCATCATTTATCTTCTCTCTATTCCTTATAGACCTGCAGGAAAGAGGAACTTTATCTTCATTTGGTGTTAATGAAAAAGACTGTGTCAGTTCAGAATTCCTTGAAATGCCATAGCTATAATTATGTAATTTTTTTAAATACGGATAACAGGTTTGAAAACCCTCTTTGGAGGGAAAGGGATAGAATTTCACATTAGCTAACCCAGATTATTATTAGAAAACAATTTGTTCAATTTATTTGCAATTTTTCTGTTTATTATTATTGAGGAGGGTTTTTTGTTCTGAAACTCTGAATAAAGTGGAATAGCATCTCAGATTAAATTATATCTCAAGCCATGGACAAGAGCAATAATACAGATGGTAGCACTTGCCCTGCATGCAGTAGACTTAGGTTTGATCCCCAGCACTATATTTGGTCCCCTGAGCCTTTCCAGGAGTGATACCTGAGCACAGAGCCTGGAGTAAGTCCTATGCACCATCAGGCATGGTCCAAAAACAAATTTAAAAAATTATATCCCAAACCAAACTCCCGGAAGAGAACGACGTGAGTCTCTTGGCCCTGCACCTGGCTGTCTTCACCAGGGCTCCTCGGAGGGGGTGGGCTGAGTTTCCCTCCCCGCCCCAAGAAGAACCCTGGCAGCTGAAGACCTCCAGAACCCAGTCACAGCCATGCTCAAGGCCCTTCTCCACATGTTTGGACGAGCCAGGAACTGGCAGAGGAATCCAGGTGTGTGAGACCCGGGACTGAGATCTCTAAGCCTGCTCAGATCAGGATTGGGCCTCTTCTGCCCAGATCCCCCATTTTCCAGTAGCTAGGCGGTCACTCCCAGAAACTGCCTCCAGTGCCATGTAATCCCATCAATGGCCAATATCCAGAGACTATAAAACCAAGCATCTTATAGCCTAGTTCTCCCTCTCAGAGAACCTGGCAAGCTACCGAGAGTTTCCTGTCTGCATGGGAGAGCTTGGCAAGCTTCCCCTGGTGTATTCATATGCCAAAACCAGTAACAATGATGGGTCTCATTCCCCTGACCCTGAAAGAGCCTCTAATGTGGCACCATTGAGAAGGACAAGTAAAGAGAGGCTTCTAGAATCTCAGGGCTAGGATGAATGGAGACATTACAGGGCCCGCTCGAGCAAATTGAGGACAAACAGGATAAGAGTGATAGTGACAGATAGTGGTATCTCAAACCATTACTTTTTTCCCACTGCTTGAGCAGTCAGTCCAGAATATATTCTCAAAGTCCTACCTCTAAATAGGTTTCTTCTCAAGTAACGATGTACCTCAAAAGGAGATATGTGAATATTAATATGTGTGTATGTGTTTTATTTTAAATAAATGGAGTAAGATGCTGAGCACCTCAAAATTAGAGCTGACAAATAGTAGATTGTCCATATCATCCTGTTGAGTCTTTTAAATAAAATTTGAAAGTAAAACATTGACCTTTCAGTCAATGAATTCATACTCTTTAAAGGAGAAACTTGTAGCCCCAATGACTTCCTAAAAATTCACACTATCCATTCAATAAATATTTGAATAGTTTCTTTCAAAGCTTGATTTTCCACTTGTGTGTTTATTCATATGTTTGATGTGTATTCACTTCAAGGCAGAATGAATTAAGTTTAAATCAAAATCTGCTTTATTAAGAAAGTTGCTAACATTTCATCTTAAGTTTTAGTAATTAATTATTTGATACAAGCTTAGTAGAATGTTGCTTTCAGCCAGATCAAAAATAGGATTATAATACAACAGAGTTTTACTTCCTTTTGGGTAGTAAAACTTCTCATCCTACTCATGAGAGGGGGGAACTGTGAAGCCATGTTCAGGGGCCAGGGGCCAGTCCCAATGACTATCTGCCCACATCACCAATAACTCAAAAAAAGGGACCTGACATGCAGTGCTTCTTAGACCCAGTGGTACCAAGGCCCATTGGGTCACCCCCGTGGGAAGTCAGGAACTACCATGACCACTCAGACAGTGTTTGAGGCTTCTGGGCAACACTGGGGTGCCATGTGGTGCCAAGGATCAAACTCCAGCCTTTCATGTGTAAGGCTGGTACCCTGATCCTGGGCTATCATCCTGGCCCCGATATTTCATTTTTAAATGATGGGTATGACGAATTCTCAGGTTAAAGACCCAAATTATTTCCCATTTCAATATTTTTCATATGTGGTAAAGTGACACAAGCTGCTTTAGCTACCATTTGTGGCCATTTCTGTGACTAAGGCTAACTATAAATATTAATCTCCATCATACTGTTTCAGGAAATCTAATCCCCCAAAAAAGCTATGAACAACAACTGTTCATTGCAAATAATAGAGGCTTTCATATATGGAAAAAGCTTTCAAAACAATTAGCCATTAATGAAAAGTTTGCAAGCATCGAGAAGTTACAGATGCTCAACCAATTCCAAATGACATGGCCTCTAGCTCACAGTCCATTCAGAGAAGTAACAAAAGTATTTGTTTCACAATATAAAAGAGTGTTGATGAGGGAAACTGTAAGAGAGAAATGTGTTACCTTGGATAAAATGCAATGTAAGTGTTAGAAAAATAAACTGAAATCAGGATGCAATTTCAAAACAAATAGAAAGGAACAAATTAAGAGATAATAATAACAATCTAATACTTTCTCTACTCAGTTTTTACCCCTAAATTCAACGTGAATAGTTCATAGTCAGAATATTTCATGCTTTGTACTTATCATAGGAGTTAAATGGGTTAGAAAATTTCTGTTATCTGAATTTCCCATTGGGCTTACACTAACACCAGTTTTTTTTAACTGCCTGAAGACATAATTTCTTAAGTCATAAAAAGACATTCGTACACTTCATATTATTGAAAATAATTTTCAACTCTTACAGTACAGAATTTTCTGTTTGTTTACAAATGTGTTTTTATATTCATACTAGAAACTGTGGTCAACTGAATTTTAAGAACTAACCTGCTACGTAGGAAGATAATCATAATATTGAGCTATTTTCAATATAAAATTAAATCTACCATTATCGCCCACATTCTTTATGCTTTATTCTGGAGTTTCATTGTATCAATCCCTACACCAGTTCTGCTAGGCAGATCTCAAAGTCTACCACCCAGTCATAACCCTAACTTTTAACAAAAGTCACAGTACATGGTGATAAGTACCAATCAATTGTTCAAGACATCAGTCCTTTGTTGAATGAATCATTACTTTTCCTCATGGGCAACAGAGTGTAACACGCAGCTCTTCAAAACTACTATATGTATCTTCAATAATTTTCTAAATCTGAGATTAAAATCTCAGGTGTAAAATCTGAGATTACATCTCACTCATCTGGTCCTGTTCAATCAACTTCACAGGCCTGTGTGTGGAGCTATTTCTCCCGCGTGTGGACAAGGCTGATACCTGTAAGAAAGATCACATACCTCCACATACCTCATCTCAGCTGTCCATTCTGGAATAGATCTTTCCACCATGGCTCTCTGGACAGAGCATCATTCCACTGACGCTGCTCAATTAGCACCTCTAAGTGCAACTCTGGAAACCCAATCAGGAAACTCTAAGGATAAGAACATCAAGAAGAGCTTCACTTGCTTCTTTAGGACATGCAAAATAGAGCTTTGATGTCAACTCACATTAGGCTGGACATTTTCCCTTCACCTGGTCAATGCCAATTAGCCGTAGTTAAGCCTCAGTCTTTTGTGACATATGACATGTCTCTCGATATAAGGAAAAGCATATCATAAGCCTCCTTCTCAGCTGTGACATGCTGTTGAAGCTTTGGTATGCCTCAAGTTGGAAAATATGCCTTTCCTTTCACAGAGAGAAATACCACATGCCACAAAGGCTCTGGTCCTTGAGGCTTGCTTCGTCATGGTATGCTGAAGCAGTAACAGAAGGAAAAGGAAGCACGGCCTATTTTAAAGCCACATGTTATTAAAATGAATCTTTTAAAAGGCATTTATTCTAATATCCATTTGCTCTGCACTAGAATAATCTAGATCAACCCCCACTTCTCCAATTACCGAAATTTTGAACCTCAGGTAGCATGAGGTGAACAGCTGCAGCTGGAAAACTATTTCCAGACTTCTGACGGGATGTCCACAGCAGTGATTCTGAGACTAGTCTCTGGAGTCATCTAGGAGACACCAAAATAAAAATACCATTGCCTAGTTTTTACCACCAAATTAAAAACTAATCGGTCTCAATGTGTCCTGGGCTTCTGACCATTTGCTATATCCCCAAATGATTCTAAAGTGCAATCAAATTTGGGAAGCACCGGCCTCAGGGAATACCGACTGGGGGTATTAGATATTTACTGGTATCGTCCCGGCTATCTGACTGCTGTTTACACTAATTAAGCTTACCGGTGATTGCTACCACATATTAGAATGTCAGACACTTATGTCCATGTCTAAATCTATACTATATAAATAGTCACATACTGTTTGGGGAGCTATTTAATGCTATGTGTTGTAACTATGTTTGCATATCTGAAAATACACCCACTGCTTGTTTTTCAAATAAACATGTCAGGCACTTAACAACATGGACTATAAATCCCCACAACATTTCTATGAGATTGCAATCTCATTCTCAGAGAAGAGAAGTCGGCAGTGAAGGAGGATTCTTGCCCTTGCATCCCCACCGGCGCTTATTGTTTTCAGACACATTGACATGGACCCTCCCCTCCATTGTGAAAGGACACCTCATTGTCCTCATTGGTTTTGTGTTGATTTTCATTTTCCTGATCATGAATAATGAACGTTTTTCCCCTAGGTCCATTGGCTCTCTTGAAGTCTTGGAGGAAGTGTCTGATCTACCTACTTCATTGCTGCATATTTCAGTTTATACAGCAGCCAATATCTGGAAACAGCCCAAGTGTCCAACATGAAAGACTGGATCATGAAACAGTGGTAAATACCGCTGGAATACTACTCAGCTATGATAAAGGTGGAAGTTTATAGTTTGTTACAACTTGGATGCAAAAGTGCAGGATGCACTAAGTGAGTGGGAAAGAAAATGACAAATACCAGATTACCCACTCAGATGTAGAGTATAAAGAAACAAAGAAAGGAGATGGAAAGAGAGTAGACCCAGGTTAAGGTATGTGGCTTGCATATGACAGACTTTGGTTCGATCCCTGACACTGCATATGGTTCCCTGAGCATAGACCCAGGAGTGATCCCTGAGCATCACCTAGCATAGCTCAAACCCTCCCTCCCTCTGGAAAGGAAAGAAAAGGAACAAAGCAAAGGGTCAGACAATTCCAAGTAGAAACAGTTTATCAATAGAACTGGAAACTGAGGAAACTTAGCATGGGGTGAAGGAAGGATCCTTATATGGTGGGAAGACTGGTAAAGAGATTGATACAGCAGTTCTTCAAGTATAAGATCGTGATTTCAGTCCTAGTGTAAATAATGATGCCTCAATTGAAAAAAAATTTTTTTTATGTTGATGAAAAGGAAAGAGCTGGGCTTAGGTGCCCAAAGCATATTTGTCCAAGAAGAAAAATAATGAATGATTTGCTCCAAGGAGCTCTTGCTATGAGAAGTTTGACAACCCACTATTCAAGAATTCCTGTGAGGAGCACTTAGAAAAAAATACCCTGAAGCTTCTAGCTATGGAGGGGGAAAGATTAAAAAAGAATATTTGAGAGTAATCACGGGAGACCAAGGACTCCAAGACAGGAGTCCCAGTTCGGTACTGCTGGTACACAGGAGAGCTTGACAGGGCGAGGAGGTGGATGAGAAACCCTGGGGGAAGAGAGTTCCTGTTTGGGGACGAAATGTCACTACATGAAGGATTTTGACCCTTTCTGCTCTTTCTAACCCTCCTACATACCTTTAGTGCTTGCCTGCCTCAGTATCTTTGTTATTCTTTTTGTTGTTGTTGTTTTTCATTGAATCACCCTGAGATACAGTTACAAGACTCTTCATGGTGGGGTTTCAGTCATACAATGTTCCAACACCCAACCCTCTACCCGTGTAAATTTCCCAACACCAATGTCCTCAGTTTCCCTCATGCTCCCCCTCAGCCCCAAGCCCCAGCCTGTCTCTGTGACAGGCACTTAAACACTTTCATTCTCTCTATGTCTCTCTCTCTCTGTATCTCTTTCTTTCTCTCTGTGTGTGTCTGCCTCTGTTTCTCTGTCTGTCTGTCTGTCTGTCTGTCTGTCTGTCTCTGTCTGATTCTCTCTCTCCCTCCCTCTATTTCTCTCCCTCTTGCTCTTTCTCTCTCTGTTTCTCCTTTGGGGCATTACAGTTTGTAATACAGATACTGAGGGGTTACTCTGTTTGTTCCTTTGCCTACTTTCTTTTTTGTTTGTTTTAATTTTTTTATTGAATCACCATGAGAGCAGTTACAAGGCTTTCAGGTTTAAGTCTCAGTCATATAATGATCAAACCCCCATCCCTTCACCAGTGCACATGTTCCACCACCAAGAACCCCAATATAACCCCCCACACACAACTCCCCACCTGAATGGCTAGTGATCTTCACTTCACTTTCTCTATGCTTTGAGTACATTCAATATTTCAACAGAGAACTCACTATTATTATTTAGAATTTTCCCCCAACAATCAAACCTGCTGAAAAGGCATCATTTGATAATTTGTTTTCCATTGCTGAGAGTGAAGAATATATGAGTTCGCACAGCCGCGACAGCAGCCACGTGGTTTTGGATTTCTGATATTTTAATAATTAAGTCCAGAGAGATTTCTGCCAGAAGTCACCGAAAGACAAGGCTGAGAGAGAAAAACCTTTCCCCTCCCGGGGCGGCCTGGGGTTGTAGCTCAGTTCACAGTCTAGATGCATTTCTGTAAGAAGCCGCTGGGTGCCAAAAGTTATTAGTAGCCCTCCAGAATCATAGTCTTTAAGGAGCCCTATTTTCTTTTTTGAGGAGAAAACTGTGTGTGTGCCAGGTGCAGTAGGAAAACTCGGTAACTGTGTTGCAGAGGTCAAGGTAGTTCCATTGCGTGTACTTGGTCAGAGCCTTGGGCTCAGAGGTCAGGCCAGGCCAGCTGTGACATGGGAGGGCCAGGTGGAGGTCTGGCCTCAGAAGAGGAAAGTGGTACTTGGAGTCCCATGCTGGACAGAGAACAGCCCAGGACAGCGCTCAGGGGCAGAGCAAGCGCCAGCAAGGGGGAGACCGCACACAGCAGCACGGGGCTGTCACCATGGGAGGCGTTTCCTCAGAAACATTCCAACCTGCTGGATTTGGCAAGCGAATCTTTAGACAACACGTCCAGCTTTGGGCTTCTCACGGGAGGAGCCTGGGTTTGCACTAAGGAGCATCCGCAGGGCCACCAGCTGAGGCTTGCTCCCTTCTGCAAGCCTGCTGAGCAGAAAGGCCCCGTGTGGAGAGCCGGGCCAGTCTCAGGTGGCCACGGGCCTCAGCACTGGTCTCCTGGCCACCCACTGCCTCCTCCCCTTGGGGTCACAGTGCTCCCTATGCAGGAACTGTGCCTCTTCCCAGCTTCCTGACCCCCTAGAGGAGAAAATTCCTTCCCCTGGCTTCTCAGGGTGGGACCCACCACCCCTGCCCACTGTCCTGAGCTGGGTCCGCTGGGACCAACCCTAGACCAATCCTGCTGATGTTCGTGTCCAGCCTTTTTGTTGACCCATCACGAAGCCCAGCCATCAGGGCCCTGAGGTTGGCAGCCCAGCCAGAACGAAGACCAAAGACCCTTGGGAGGAAGGAGACACTCTGGAGGAGGGCTGGGGAGCACCACTATCAGATGAGGAACGTAGGACGGAGGACAGCTGCCGACTGCACGTGGACAAGCCTCTTAGAGAGCTGGTGACAAAGCCAACTCTGGTTCCGAAGGCCTGAGGACCCCACTTCTCCCCGCCTTCTCCCCGTGACTGCCCAGGGAGGTGCTGAAGCTGAGGGCTCACGCCCAGGGCCGACACCCCCGCAAGACTGTCTGAGTCTGCAGCAATCTCGGGAGTGGCCGTGTCCCCGTCACAACACCGAAATAGCAGAGGTGTCGCACGCCAGCATCGAGACGTATTGGCAGAAGTCTGCGATAAAAGCACTTTACAATTTCATGGCACCTTTCATTCCAAAGTGCTTCAGGAGCATGTACATTCAGCACCGCAGAAAGATGATAGAGCAGTGGCTCCGAGGGGGGAAGGAGGTGACAGGGATAGAGTGGTGGGGTGGGACAGTGGGACATTTCTCTGTTAAAGCTACAGGACAGACATGACACAACAACCCACACCTTTCTTTGTAAAGGAAATAAAATGAAAAATCATGAAGGTTCGTGTCTCCAAAAATGATAGAGTACAGGTTAATATTTAGAGAGAGAGAAAAAGAAAAGAGAGTTGGTAATGAGCTATAACAGAGATTAAAAAAAAATTATTTTTAATTTCAGCTCCTCTAGACTATGTCAATCTTATTAATGAACCAGTGAAGTCTTGGAAACTCAGAGAGAGGCTTTCTTTGATGAGGGAAATAACTTTTTTGTTGGCAGTTCACTTAGTAACCAAAAAAAGACCTTCTTTAAAAGGATCATGAATTCAGATGTCTAACCTCACCTTAATCTAATGGATCGTGATGTGGGTAGTTCACAAATGTTTGGAAGTGGGGAGAAAAACCCCCTTATGACCAAGCTCGGAAATATAAAGTTTGGGAACAGAGATATAGCACAGTGGGTAGAGCTCTTGTCTTGCATGCAGCCTACTGCAGTTTGATCCCCAGCACCTCTTGGGGTCCCCTCAGCAATGCTAGAGAGTAACTCCTGAGCACAGAGTTAGGAGTAAGCCCTGAGCTCTGTCTGGGATGGCCCCAAACTGTAATATTAGTATTAATAATAACAACTCCTGCAGTGTTTACCTTTAAAATCCACTTCCTTGAGCTGTTACTCTTTCCCTGGTTCTTATCAGGGACACACCCAGACTTCCAGGAACTTGGAAGGAGTTCTATTTTCTCTTCTTCTGGCTCCAGGAGCACATCCTGCTGATAAATGAAGACCCAGCAGCTCCCACAAGACAGTTTCAAGGAGCACTGGGGTCTGGGCAGCATGTGACCACCTGCCAGAGAAGCACATCCAATTAAAAGGGTGAAAAGAGAAATACCTTTGCTCTTTCTAATTCCCTAGTATTCCAATGAACCCACTGCATTCATCTCCTCTGTGAAATGTTTTCACAGAGAAGATGAATTTATTGATGAACATTCACCAAACACCCCCCAAGATAACAAAAAAGGAGATCAGGGAACCTTAAGCAAAAAATCCATCTTTCTACTCTCTTTCTGAGACATAACCCTCCTCTCCCACGTTGCCGGGAGACAAGGTGGTGAAACATCCCTCTGCGTGTGCAGATAACCAGAGAATGTGGTCTCGAATCACAGTGTCCTGTCATGCTGCTCAGAGCCCTGAGAGCAAATTCAAGGGAAGGACCCATGACTCTGTGGGCCTGGCACTGTCACCCGGGGCCCTCTGGAAAAGTTCTGCTCAAAATCCTATTTATATAAATGATGGAAAGTAACGGATGCATCGGGTTATCGCTCAGAATTCTGTCAGTTCCACAGCTAGGCACGGTGCTGCCAGTCTCACTCCAGAGGAAGGTGGTGGTGAAGTGTAGGCTTCAGATAAGGATTTACACTGAGAGGTTAGCGCCAGAAATGGCGCAGAAGGTTACAGAGAGGAGCACAGGCGAGGAGAAAGGTGGTCGTGAAACGAGAGTTACTATAATCTTGCCAAGAAACGGACACCGGACACCGTGGTTTGCTGTCCATTTGGCAAGAATGCAGACACAAGCCTGGACTCAATCATTGTGATTACTAATGATTATCTTATGGTCATCTCACATGCCAGCTTAGAGCAGCACAAAGAGAAGGAAACTTTATCAATCCAGTGACATGCTTTATGCAGCAATGTGTTCGGAGTTATTCTTGTTTTATTCATCATTTGATACATGATGATGAAACAGACTGATAGTCCATTGCCACTTAGAAAATGTAAGATGCCTCACAATTTAACTGGTGTTACAGTAAACCATGTAAATTGGATTTGAGGGCTTGCCACCTGTAGGCACGGTTCTAGTCATTGAGAATGTATCATTGAGGACA
Source organism: Sorex araneus (assembly GCF_027595985.1). Lineage (NCBI taxonomy): Eukaryota > Metazoa > Chordata > Mammalia > Eulipotyphla > Soricidae > Sorex > Sorex araneus. The sequence goes on from NC_073307.1 coordinate 7,449,938, forward strand.
AATGAGCCTTGGTCTCTTAGCATTTACCAGTTCCATCATAATCTAGTTTAGCATGGAGAGGGTCATTGTTCAAGTCAGAACTACCAAAATTAGTACAGTACTACAAAGACTTGCGTGGCCACTGCATCATCAGTCACCTTGTAAACACCTGTTTATTGAGTGGAAGTATTATCTTTAACACAAAAGTTAGTGCCGTGTACATACTACCAGGTTTCCCTGTGCTCTTCGAGTCCACCTCATCAAAGACACTTCACAAGCATAAATGAAATATTTTCAGCGTGCAGATAACCAGCCTCATGTGACTCCACTGAATTCCATCAATACCCACTGCATAAAGTACTTGGTGTGGGACTTGAGGAATACAAAACCCACTGGAACACACAAGGGTCCACTCTGAGGTGGTCTCCACTGGCCTTCAGGAGACATTAACATGGAGAAGAATAGGTAACTGTGAGGTTAAAGACTAACATCACAAAAGCTCAATTTCAAGAATGCCAAGAAGGACAAAGGACTCACCCCAGACCCCTTAGGGAAGGGCAGAAGAGTGGAATGATTAGTAAGGGTTATCCCACCTGGTGGGGCCAGGATGCTGCTACTCTCTTTCGCCAGCTGTATAACTTGGGCCCATTTCTATTTTCATACATGGAAATAATAAGAGCATATAACATGGATGCTATGAGGGTGAAACAAGATGTCTCATATAAAGGCCTTCACACAATGCCTTTACTGAATGTGGTTCAATACATTTCTGTTATTATCATAATTGTTGAATAAGAGTAAAGGAACAGAAGTAGGGAAGTATAGGTACTTTTTAGGAATAACTGAAAAGAGGCATGGAGGGTCTATTTGAAGAAAGCAAGTTAAAGTGTTGATCATTGAGGGACTAAAAATACAAGTAGAGTAATAGGGTCTTTAGTTATATAAGGAATAAGAAATCGCTCAAGGGTTTGTATTAAGAGAACAAGAGATATAACTGTATTTCACCCTTACTAATTTGAAGGTGACGTTTCTAAACACTTGTAAACACATAGTTGCATAACAACCATCACTTTTGAGTGCAACTACTAAAGAATAGGCACTCTTCACTAAGTACTATTAGATATTTCTTTTTTCCCTATTTTCACTTAATCCCCACAGGAAAAAAAAATCCATCACACATAATAGATCTCATAAAACAGACAACATAGGCATAAAGTGAGGAATAAAAGCCCAAAGTCATACAGTCCTTCAGCATGATTGCCAACAGGACTCTGCATGGTTGAGCCGTGGTCTGTATCACAACTGCATGGCACTCGACTGCTTGCTTGTTGTCTGCATTAGACAAAAGTGCACAAGTTCCTGGAAATGGGAACTCCACACAAGTCATCTTTATGTTCTAGGCAACCCATAACCCTATTGTGAATGTGGTTGATTTGACTGTGGAGTAAATTTGGGAGCCACCTTTGGGGAGAACATGGGAGAGGACAGTGGCAGAAAGTGTCTACTTTGTAAGCAGGATGACGGGAGTCAGGTCCCAGGCAACACTCCCCACATGCTGAGCGCAATCCTGACCAGCAACACTGCTGGCGCTGATACCTGGTGCCACAACAAGTTGTGCAATCTTGGCACACTGCAACCCAGTGTGCATGAGCACCTCAACCAAAGTGTGCAAGCATCACAACTGATTGCTCAAGCAAACCAAGTGTGTGCAACACCCAGACATGTCAAGAACAATCATTGACAAAGGGAAGGATAGGAGATATAGTTTTCAGTCTGATTAATGCATTTATACCCTTAAACACATTACCAAAACAAGGCTTTCAGAATATATAGCTCATATACCTTATGTTTGGGTTATCAACATTACTTCTGCTTTTAAAAAATACATCTGACCAATTTTTAGACAAGGGAAGCTTCAAATTTGTATTCTGTATCATTTTGGTTATGAAGAGAAAAGATGTTTTTCCCCTTAAATTAGACTTTATTTAGAGTCCTCTAGAGCCAATTTGCCCCAGATTCAGCTCCATGAAAAAAAACACAAAGGTAGAAATATGAAGCACTATTAATAACTCTGAGTTGAAGTTGGCAATCAATATGATTAAAAAGAAAGCAAGCACTTCAGACCATTCACCCAAGGGTTTTGTCCAGACAATTGGTTCTCTTGCATCAGACTACTAAGACATGAGCAAAACAATACTATTATTGTAGCAATTCAGTGAGACTGATTCTTTCTGTTAAACATGATTGTGGATAATATTAAATGGCTTGCAATTTAAAGGAGGAAAGCCTCAAGGTAAGTTTTATTTATTCAGAAGATTTACAACCCAAACAGGCTTTTACTTTGGTTCAGCAAACATGATGTGAGGCTTAAAATGACTCATAAAGTGAAAACAATAAGGTCCAAGGTTTCACATAACCTGGAAGAATCCAAATAAAGAATAACACAGACAGAAATAAAACAAAATCAACACATGAAGATCTGTAAAAAATATGGCTACCCAAGATTTGAAATTTTGTGTCATAAATGCTCTATGGTCAGTGCTTTCCATAGTTGTAGTAGAGTCTGACTCACTTACGACATTGGTGCTATAGTTTTCAAGACCAATCTTTTTGTCCCTCCCATGGACAGACAGGTACTGACACTCTCCTTTCATGTCTGTGGCAGCTCAACCCTAGTCCAAGTGGAAGCCACATCCCAAATCACCTCCACTGCAGTATATATTTATGGTATATATCATAATTGTACGATAAGGTGGACAGTGAGAAAACTTTATTGGGAGTACATTATGAAAGTTAAGCAATAAGAGTCAACATTTTCCATGTGCTATTGTGACTAGATACTACAACAAAAATATTGTGTGTGTCAACTCCACTCACACTCTCAATTCCAAGGAAGTAGATATTTCAGGATCATTTTACAGATCACAAAAAAAAAAAAGCAGAGAGGGAAGCAATGTGTTCACAATTAGAGCACCTAAATAAGGGAACTGCTCAAGCAGGCACCAGTAGTGTCTCCATTGTGAGACTTGTTGTTACTGTTTTTGGCATATCAAATATAACACGGAGAACTTGCCAGGCTCTGCCGTGTGGGCAGGACACTCTCAGTAGCTTGCCGGGCTCTCCAAGAGGGGCGGAGAAATTGAACCTGGTTCAGTCATGTGCAAGGCAAATGCCCTACCACTGTGCTATAGATAGTCTAATAATTGGTAAATCAGAGAGAGGTGAACAATCTTAACAAATATTGTGAAGGAAATGCTAGTGATCAAGAACACTACTATAAGAACACGGGCCAAGTAAGAGAACTGAGATCTGAAAAATCATGAAACATGTTTCCCAAAACCATAGACTATAAAATATTCTCTTCTCCAAAACTAGCATCACTATATTTCATTCACTCCTTTTTAAATAAATTATTATTATTATAGCTTAGGCAACATGACAATAGTGATAATGTTTATGGCTCTGATGTCCCCTGTCATGTGATGATTCACCACCACCAAAGTGTCCCAACCCTTCCACTGTGACCCTCTGTCACCTCTAGTCTGCTTCTTCATTCCCCTGTCCCCCTCCATAGCATCTCGCAAAACACCAATTTTTTGTATATAAATATTTTATGTTGGACTTATTATCTATTTTTATGTCAACATTCTAAATATTTAGCTTTTTGCAAACCATAAGGGTCAAAACATAAACTCTACACCGGCATTAAATTGGAACAGCATCTCTTCCCTTTTTTCCTTTTTCTAATTATGTTACAACTTTTCTTCTCGCATCCATCATTGCCTGATACTGTGAAAATGAAGCTGGGCACAAACCACACATCACATTCCAAGAAAGAACCTGATTGGCTCGAAAGTAATCCCGGCTGACCTGACGCAGTGATCAGAGTAGGAAGCCCAGCTATGAGACAATCAGCCCGTGGCATTGCCTTGGCCACTGGGAGTGGACATGTATCATCTAATTAAAGCAATGAAATGAAAAGAAATTCATTTTCATTTCTTCATTCTACGTAAATTCAGAATTTATGTAGAATTTCTGATAAAAAAAAATCTTTTAATTTTTTTTTTTAAATCACCTTTAAAGAAGTGTTCGCACTTTCACTGAGATATGAAACAGAACTGGGACTTGGCATTGCGTGGAGCAGCCACCTGAAGATGAGGCTGCCCCACAGAGGAGGGCACAGCTGGGCAAACAACTGGCCTGGCCATGCCACTGCATCCAGCCAGTGGAGGCTTGCCCGCCCCTGAATTTTACCTGCAGGGAGTTAATCATATATGTTTTTATTTTTCAGAGGGTTAATCTTTTTCTGTTACTTGGAACACTAACTCACACGTGCATAAAATCAGACTCCTTCCACGGACAGTACACTGCTCTACCCTGTTGCGTGAATATTCGTGCGGTCGGAGGCGCTGAGATAAGGCACATGGAAGAAATGTCTTTCATGGAGGACTAAGGCTCTCTCTGGCTCTTAGCAAAGGCAGAGGGCCTTGTGGACCTCCTTTTATTGATCATGGTAGCTCTAAAGGGCGCAATACAGTGACGTCACCAAAGGCATCAACAGATGTTATAGGAAGAACATTGAGGCAGCATTATTTCCTTGTATCTGCAGGCCAGTAATCTAGGCCTCCGGAAAGAAGATACAAAACCAAAACCGAAACCTTCCTTGGGCTAAAAGCACCTGAAGTCTACATCCCAAAGACTAGGCTGGGCCAACACCTACAATTTACAATATCAAAGGTCAGGCCTGGCTAACACCATCTGCATGTCAAAGACCAGCCAGGCTTCTGTGAGAGAAGGAAAACTGCTCTTTTCAATATACTGAAATTATTTTTCTGAAGGCAGCTTGAAGGGGGAATATGTTCAACTTCATCCAAACCAGTCAGGACACACGAGAAATCTCGCCCATTTTCATGGGTCCCTATGTTCCTGTCCGTAGTACAGTATAGTATACATACTGTATACCAGGCTCGCCCTGGTAGCTCAGTCCAGCCCAAACACTATCCTTTCAACAAACATTAGCATAAGACATTCATCCAGGGGCTGAAGCCATAGTACAGTGGGTAGGACGTTTGCCTTGCATACGGCCAACGAGGGTTTGATTCCCAGCATCCCATAGGGTCCCCCGAGCACCACCAGGAGTAATGCCTGAGTGCAGAGCCAGGAGGAACCCCTGTGCATTGCTGGGTGTGACCCAAAAAGAAAAAAAAATTCATCCATCTTGGTACCAACGTAACAGTGGGGTAGAAGAAATGGGTGGGTGTTGATCATTTTCCTTGGGGGCTTGTGGCCGGCAGTTTGTAGTGCCCATTTCCCCAAATGTTCTTAACTCTTTTTTTCCACTGTTGCCCATATCACAACGCATTCCAGGCCTTCCCACCATTTGCTCCTGGGACCATGTCGCAGCAGAGGTCTGTGAAAGGATCCTCACAGCTAACTGGGATCGACTTTAGAGCTTCCGTTCTTGTCTGAACGGAACTCTGGAGTAAGGACTAACGAGGTCACAGGGGAAATCAGTGAAGAATGAAACACGGTTGGTCAAGTTGAGCGGGTCAGAGTATGACAAAGAAGTGAGTGGCCAACAATTTGTAAGGGACCAAATAAACCATTCTCCTCCTTCAAAGCAATAATGCCGGGCACTGTAGCACTGTTGTCCCCCTGTTCATCAATTTGCTCGAGTGGGCACCAGTAACGTCTCCATTGTGAGACTTGTTGTTACTGTTTTTGGCATATCAAATATAACACGGGGAGTTTGCCAGGCTCTGCCGTGTGGGCAGGACACTCTCAGTAGCTTGCCGGGCTCTCTGAGAGGGACAGAGGAATAGAACCCGGGTCGGTCGCATGCAAGGCAAACGCCCTACTCGCTGTGCTATTGCTCCAGACCCCAAAATGTCTGTACATGAGGACAGGAATTAGAACTTTTGATCACGGCTCTTTGAGACCCAGTTCCCTGTTTCTAACTGGATTCACTCAATGCCAGGCACAGAACAAAACAAAACAAAACAAAAAAAGAATTGCTAGGGGGAGGCAACAGGGAGAAGAGAATTCTCGATTACTGCCTCTGCTCAAGGCTGCAAGCTGGAGGGTGAAGGAGATGAAGACATTGCGAGCACTGGCTGTCCATTCCACAGCCAGTAACTCTCCAAAGTGAAGAAGCATGTGACAGGCTGGAGTAAAGGAGAGAGAAAATGTGGTGGGAGCAGATGGAAGTGGAAAGAGAGATGCCAAAGGCTCAGTGATAAGTCAGAGTTACAAACAGTGATAAAGGAGCAGATAGGAAAATGAACAGGCAAGCAAATGAGAGACCAGAGCCCCAGTGGGGTCCGGGCCGTGGTGGAAACCTTGGTCAGACCCCGGGAAGGGTGAGTGGAGGTGAATAAAAACATGCAGCACCAAGATATGTCATCTTTTCTAGATCTTCTTCAGGAACAAATTTTCCAGAGATCTATATTGGATAAAGAGACCAAAGTGGATCACAAATACGAAACTTATCGAGGATTTGAGAGATCGAACACAGAGAAGCTGAGCTTTGCCAAAAGACACATGAAAAAATGCTCCTCATCGCTAGTCATCAGGGAGATGCAAATCAAAACAGCAATGAGGTATCATCTCACACCACAGAGACTGGCACACGTTCAAAAGAACAAAAGCAACCAGTGCTGGCGTGGATGTGGGGAAAAAGGGATGCTCCTTCACTGTTGGTGGGAATGCCAACTGGTCCAGCCTTTATGGAAAACAATATGGAAATTGAGCTTCCATATGACCCCACAATACCACTTCTGGGAATATATCCTGAGGATACAAAAGAGCACAGTTGAAATGACATCTGTACCTATATATTCATTGCAGCACTGTTCACAATAGCCAAACTCTGGAAACAACCCAAATGCCCTAGAACAGATGACTAGTTAAAGAAACTTTGATACATCTACACAATGGAATACTATGCAGTTGTTAGGAAAGGTGAAGTCATGAAATTTGCTAATAAATGGATAGAAATGGAGAGTATCATGCTAAGTGAAATGAATCAGAAAAAGAGGGACAGACATAGAAGGACTGCACTCATTTGTGGAGTATAGAATAACATCACATGAGGACAGTAGATATAAGGGCCAGGAGGATTGCCCCATAGCTGGATGCCTACTTCATGAGCGAAGAGGAGAAGGCAGATGGAATAGAGAAGAAATCGCTAAGAAAATGATGGCTGGAGGAATCAGTCAGGATGGGAGATGTGTGCCAAAAGTAGATAGTGGACCAAACATGATGACCTCTCAGTGTCTGTGTTGCAAACCATAATGCCCAAAAATAGAGAGAGATTATGGGGAATATTGTCTGCCATGGAGGCAGGGGGAGGGTGGGAAAGGGGCGGGGGTATTCCAGGGATATTGGTGGTGGGGAATGTGCACTGGTGGAGGGACGGGTGTTTGATCATTGTGTGATTGTAGCCCAAACATGAAAGCTTGTAACTGTTTCATGGTGATTCAATAAAATAATAAAAAGAAGAAGAAGAAGAAGCTGAGGTTTGCCTGATGCATTGAAAGTAGCACCAATGGGTCTTTTAGGGTCAGATGCTTTCCAATAACTGCAGCTCATAGAAACTTCCCTGAGAAGCTCATCATAATCTGTTGGCTTTTCTCAAGCTGTAAGGATATTAATAATTCATACTTGATGTAGATAGCCTGGTAAGTTTTCTGTAAGTTTTCCTGAAAGCTATGTATGGAGACCTGGCATGGTCTCTATTATACAACATGTTTGCATTCAGTATTTGAAGTCCACTCATTTGCTATAATGTACTAGAATTTTCAGAACAAAAAAGGAAACATGTTGGAAATAGTCAATAGCCCCGTGTTTTTCTTTTTAATTACAAAAGCATAAACTGTTAGCTGGAAGTGAATTTTGTGTCTTGAATTGCCTTATGAATTTTTAGATCCAGGCAGGCTTTAAATTATTAAGAAAAGAGCTTTAAAATAGATTTGTAGTTAAGGAAAGTTGTGCACAATGAAATCCAGTGCTGACATACTTAACAGAAATTCTGTGTATATGAACAAACTGCTGAAGAATTATACAAGTAGGGGGAAAGGCTTGGACAGAGTTGAATGAAGAGTGACCTTGCAAGGCTGCCGGGACTCTATCACTAGGAAAGCCACTTCCTCTGGGTGTCCTCTAAGGACATCAGTTTTTTTTCTGGGCATTATATTTGGTGTCAAATATAAAGGGAGCTAAATAGCTCCTGGGACAGTCATGTCCTCCACTCTGTTATTTCATTTTTCTTTCACCTCCAGTAAAAAAGATTCCATTCTTCTCTATCTTACAGGTGATGTGGGACAGAAGGGACAATGGGACGGTGATGGGGGTGGAGAAGTAGCATCAGGAGTACAAAACAGTCATTTGAACACAATGTACAGCACATTATTGAAATAAAAATAGGTAAGGAAAGATTCCTACTGCTCTCTGTATTGTAAACCATAATATCCAAAATTAAGGAGAGAGTAAGAAGGAAATTGTCTACCATAGAGGGCGTGCATGGTGCAGTGGAGGGTGGGGAGGTAGATAGAGGGATACTGAAGACATTGGTGGTGGAAAATATACACTTGGTGGAGGGATGATGTTTGATCACTGTATGACTAAAACTCAATCATAAAAACTTTGTAACTATATTTCACAGTGAGTCATCAAAAAATTTTTTAAGATTCTGACTCCTCAAATTTCTATTCTAAAACAGAAAAAGGAACTTGCACTTCTTGCTAGTAATACAGATGGTTTATAACAATGCATGCGTGGAACTCATATAGCTTTGTAATGTAATGTTGAGAGAGAGAGAGAGAGAGAGAGGGAAAGAGAGAGAAAGGGGCTTTAGGGTGATCGTACGCTGCTTGGATCCAGGCTGCCAAGTTTATCAGCCTGAGAAGGGACCCACTGCCTAACCTCAGCTGGATTCACCCTGCGGGGCTGTCAGTAGCAATCTCTGCGCCTTGCACCTCCTGAAGATGTCACAGGGCACAGAGTGCTGGGCACAGCACTTGTCACAGTGATTGCTTCCAGGATCCTAAAAGTCACCACCATCAGAATCAGTGTGAGAACTCTGATGCCAGAGTGGCAACTTCATTACGACAGAAGGCATCACCCTCTAAGACCCCCCAACCCAGAGGTAGGACTTTCTTTAGTGACGTAGCCTGTAGGTGGTCCTGGGGGGCGGGGGGCATTACTGGCACGCCTTCCGCCCAGATATGATCCGAAGCTGAGGCTTGAGAAATGGACCCTCGCTCCTAAAGACTGTGATCCTGAGGTCTCTTAACCCATTTTGGCACCAGAGCGGCTTCTTGCAGCCATGCATTTTGACTGTGAACTGAGCTAAAATATTAGAAACCCAAAACCAATCTTTTGGTCTCAGAGTCTTCACTCTCAGCAATGAAGAGAAATTATTAGATGATGCCTATTCAGCAGGCCTGATCGTTGGGTAAAATTTCCAAACAATAATAGTGAGTTCTGTATGGAAATATGGAATGTACTCAAAGTATATAGAGAATAAAGGGAATATCATTAGCTATTTAGGTGGGGGTGGGGTGGGAGGGAGCTGTATTGGGGTTCTTGGTGGTGAAACATGTGCACTGGTGAAGGGATGGGGGTTTAATCAGTATATGACTGTGACATAAACCTGAAAAAAAAGAATACTCTCCAATTCATAAACATGGTATGTCTCACATTCATTCAACTATTATTGCTATAAGCAATGTTTCTAATTCTCTATGTAACAATTTTGAACATACTTTGATAGATTTTTCTATCTGGGAAAAAATTTTTCTATCAGATTTTTCTATCTGGGAAGGTTCTTCCAAAATAAAAACAAAATAAAGTGATTAGTTCTGAGGAAAAAAAAAAAAAGCAGAAGGCATCCTCTCCTGCGGAGTTTTTCCTCACTCTGAGAGCAAGGTATTTCCCTTTGGGATGAGCGGGGAGGTTCTGCTCTGGGTTCCGGTATGCCACTGCCATTAAGTTTATAGGGAATTTGGGGAGCCTGTCCAGGCTTCCCCCAATAACCTAGGAAGGCATCCTCCAAATGAAGATGGCCCTATGCTTGCGTAGCAGGAGCAACTCAGTCCTACTGGGTGCTAGGTCCTGGTCCTTCTGTGGCTGCCAGGCTCTGCGTACACAGCCTCTGGCGTGATCCCCGCTCTGCTGAAGCTTAGTGCCTCCTCTAAGTCAACCAGTTTCCTCCCCTACTCTGGGAGGGTGGGGGGGTGGCACCCAGCAGGGGGCCTTTCCCCTACCCTGTTGTCATCACAACACAAACACAGCAATCCCATGTTTATTTGCTAATCTGCATTCCTCCTCTTATTGTGTGCTGCACACCACACACACACACACACACACACACACACATACACAAGCACACACAATACTAAGCTCCGTGAAAAATAAATCTATCTTCTTGGCCTTCATTTCTAACTCAAATATGTAGTCAAAGTGCGCCTGGCACATACCAACTTCCTAATAAATGTACCTTTTGAATAAATGAAAGACACTTAGCAAATAGACATTAAAACGTTGTACAAACCCTATGTGCCAGGCTGAATCATAAAAGGTCTACTCATCAGAAGCATCCCGTAACTACCAGCTATTAAACTTATTGACTACCTGTCAAGAGTCTCTTAAATGCAGTTACTTGAGGGTAATTAAAATACCTTGCCATAGTTAGATAGTTTTTAGAGTACTCAACTGAAGAAAGCAATTTAAATAATGTGCCCACAAGCAAATTTGGCAAATGTAGTCTTTTCCCGAACCCAGCTATTTTAATAGCGTTTTGCACAGAATTAACTTGTTGATGGGAGGGTGATGTAAAATAGCCATCAAGAATGGCATGAACATGTCAACTAATAAACATTTGGGTATACATTCTACTGGTCAGATGCAGGACAGAGCAATAAAAGATGAAATATTGCTCTACCAGGTTAACTGTCCGAGTGGCAAATAAAGAATGGAGAATTGTTTCCATCCAATAACTACCCCTCCCACCACCAAATTCACTTATAAATGACATTCACTACTTGTACTTCTGGTATACATCTAAGAGAGGTCATCACTAAACATAAATACATACATGGCCACTGATGTGAAGGGGTGTTGCTGAGATCAATGAAGCATGCCTGGCTGTATCATAACTTTATGATGAATTCCATCTTCTGAAAATAAACCAGTTTCTCCACAGAGCACATGCTCCGAACATCCATCAACTAGACAAGATGATTTGTATATAGCTTGTAAGATTTTACCCTGAAGCATCTAATTATTTTTCCTTTTGGCAAAAGCTTCTGGACACCTGTTGTAGTCATTACTGCCTGGTCCTCTGGGGGCCGTGGGAGACATCATCTCCCTCACACACACCCTGCATTTTTCTGAAGATTCATCAAAAACTCTGTGGACACGCTGCTATGGGACTTGAGCCATTTAACAGGTGGTTGGTCCTGCCATTCCTCCCCACCTTCTCCATCCCAAGAATGATCAACTTGATTTCTGTTTTCTGTCTTTTCCCTTATTCAAATATACACGGTAGTGGGGGCAGTCTCGGGAACAGAACAGAACTGAACCCAGAAGATTAATTTCATGAAGCTGCAAGGTACGAGAATTTGGCTTGTGAAACAGGAGATGGATGGGCCCCATCTTGTCCCTCGCGCTGAGAAAAACGGCTGAAACTCTGAAGAGGTCAGTCCTTCCATTATATGATAGGTCAGTGGAGGAATTGAAAACAGCAACAACTCAACTCAACAGAATGTGGACTCCTAGAAATGAGTTTCTGACAAACATTACACCCATTTCTCTTTGGAAGTTATGCCTTAATGGTGATTACACATCCCTCTCCCTCCCCAGAGCAACACCTGGAGTGGGGCAGAGATGCTGGTGTGGCCTGGGAGCTGAAGGAAGCTCTTGTAGGATGTGTTCGAGGAAGTGGGTGTGGTGGGCCCCTGTACAAATCAAGTCCTTCCTGCAATCCAGCTCTTTCTCGATTAAGGAGTGAGTCTAGCTTCAGGATGAAGCCTTTATCTCCCTAATACTGACCTCCTGTTTTATTTTTCAGGATCCTGGCAGGAAATAGATTCACTCTCCATCATTTTGATGAAGAGCTACAGTGAAACAACATTCGTAAGTGTGGGGCAGGGTTAGGAAGAGCACTTTGTGCGGCACCCTGAGTCTTCAGTAGAAGGAAGCCATCAACACCCATCTGTAAAGAAAGGAGGCACAGAGTAGTCAGGGAACCAAGGGGATTTGACCCTGGGGGGGGAGGACTGTGTGACAGGAACTACTGGGAGGAAGATGAGTAAATACTCTGACCACTCTCGTGTCACCCTCCCACTAAGGTCAGGCCACTTGTTGGACCCAACTGGACATTAGCTACAAGAGAACCTAGGTGGAAGAATCTGGAGGGAAAAGGCACTGGGAATGTGAGACGCAGCTGGAGAGAAGGCAAGCGCTCCATTGGGGATTGAAATAAAATATAAAAAAAACAGAGGTGGAGACAGTCAAATACAACTTGTTATCATAAAACCAAACTAGTCCATCAATGTTCACCCCCTGTGGCCTGATGGGCAGAATGACTGAGAGTTCTCCAGGTGAAGGCTTTGAAAATGTGTCTTGGGTGTCAGGAGTTCTGAGTTTCCAGGATGCGTCCCTCTTCTCAGGCAAAATGGGGATTCCCCCAGAGACATCCATATGATGTTTTCTAGAAGGACAGACTCTCTGGCAGCATTTTTGCTGTGGGACAGAAAGTCAGTCTCTCACCTCCACTCACACAGAATGGGAACCTTCGTCCTTAGGACTCTGGGGCATAGCCCCTGATATCTAACGAACCTCACTTAGAAAACGAAGATGGGCTGCCAGCCATAACAGCCGTAGTACTGGGGGAAGAAACGTCAATTGGGGGGATCCTGCCAAATTCCCATGGATTAGGTTGTCATGGGGGAAGACAGATGGGTACAAAGCATGTAGGCATTGCCCAAGGTGACCACTTTCCAGAGTCATGAAGACCTGAACACCACCGGAAAGAGGCGGGGATGGATGAGGATGATGCAGTGTTAAGGTATCTTCTTTTGAACTTCAAAAACACCCCAAAACGAGCCCCACAAGACAGTGTATTTGGATTCCACTGTCACAAAGTGTATTTAGGAAACAAGTTGAAAGGGTAAATCCTCTCCTCCTCCCCACCCCAACTCTCCTTCCTCTTTAAGGGAGCCTTACATTGGCAGTAAACAGGCAGGAGCAAGAAGAATGGGAGAACAATGGTTTCCCAGATCCTCTGAGCTACTGATGGCCGCTACCATGGGGCAGGGAAAGAGGAAAATCTCTGACTTGAAGTAGAAGATGAGAAAGGTTGCTCATTGAATTGTACTGGACCATTTCTTACCTACTAAGACTGGGACAAAGCACCTGAAACAAACCATGCCAGTAGCTGCAGTGCCTCCAAAAGACTCGAATTGGAGGAAGCAAATCCCCCTACGGTGTAAGGTGAAGCCTGGGGTTAAACATAGGAAGCTGTGCTGCATGTGGAGAAACCTACACAGAGTTTCTTCATACCTCCTGTCCTAGACGTGTGACTTCTCTTGGATCCCCAAAGCAGCCTTCAGAAAAAGCTCCTCCTGGAAACACTGAGTATGAGAAACCGTCAAGATCATCTAAGACAGGGACCAATGTGTCAATGAGGTGAGCAAACCAGCCATGATGCCAAGAGGGAAGAGTATGATGGCCATTCTCCCTCACAGTGAAAATCCTTTGCCCTGTTGCCAACTGTGTCTGGCAGACAAGCCTCCATCTGGGGGTGGGGGACTCCTACTTGGGCCTTGTAATCTTGGCATGAGTTTTTCTCCTTTGAACTATCACCTCAGACCCAAGGCCAGGATTCTTGTAAAGGATACGCACCTGCTAAAGAAACCTTGTACTGGGAAGTTGAATGGAAAGCTTGATGGGAGGAAGACTAGCTTTTTACTGAATATCTTTTGTTGTTATTGATATTAATACCTTATTGGACTCGAGCAATAGCACAGTGGGTAGGGCGTTTGCCTTGTAAACAGCCAACCTGGGTTCGATTCCTCCGTCCCTCTCTGAGAGCCGGGCAAGCTACCAAGAGTATTCTGCCTGCACATCAGAGCCCCGAAATCTACCCATGGCATATTTGATATGCCAAAAACAGTAACAACAAGTCTCACAATGGAGATGTTCCTGGTGCCCGCTCAAGAAAATTGAAGAACAACGGGACAACAGTGATACAGTGACAGTGATACCTTATTGGATTTTCTTTTTTTAATGAATCACTGTGAGATACAGAGTTACAAAGCTGATCATGGTTGGGCTTCAGTCATACAGTGTTCCAGCATCCATCCCTCCACCAGTGGACATTTCCCACCACCAACATCCCCATTTTCTCTCCCCTGAATATCTTTTATGGTCTGAAAGGCCTACTATGTGAATGAAGAGTCTCTTGAAAATAATAACTACCCAGACATCCAACTTAACATTTAGATATATAAAAGCATCAACTATGATGAATACCTCAAAGAGACAAGAGAGAGTACTGTGTCTTGAAAGAAGAAAGAGATGTTGCACAAGAGTTAAAGGTGAAAAGATGCTGTTGGAAATTAAAGCATGATCATGAAAATAGATGTGGTATGGGCAAAGTTTCCAGAGAAGAAAAGACAGGTCATTTAAGAATTATTGGGAACCAAAATGTAATATCACTGCATCACTGTCATCCCATTGTTCATTGGTTTGCTCGAGCGGGCACCAGTAATATCTCCATTCGTCCCTGTCGCATGCTAGCATAGTGTAGCCCAATGTTGTATTGGGGGCTCTTTCAGGGTCAAGGGAATGAGGACCATCATTTGATATTGTTTTTGGAATGTCGAGAACAGGTAGCTTGCCAGGCTATGCCACGCAGGCGGGATACTCTCGGTAGCTTGCCGAGATGTAATATCAGCTGTCAAAATAGACAATAAATAAACATCCTTCTACCAAGATCCCCCCTTTGTTCACCAAGATTCTTCTTGTCTAAATTCTTCATCAGGCCCAGAGATATAATAGAGGAGTGTGGTGCTTGTCTTGCATGTGGTCACCCCCAGTTCAGGCCCCAGACCCACAGCAGGTCCCCTGAGCACTGCCAGGAATGATCCCTGAATTCAGAAACAGGGGGAAGCCACCCCCCAAGAAAAGATTCCTTCATCCAATCAAACCAATTTGCATGTTCAAGGACAAAATTAACATAGTGCAACAATCCAAATCAAATGTAGTTGTCATCTCTTTTTTTTTTTCCAAAAAGTTACTACAGGATGTAATTCAACAGAGTGAGAGTAAGAATTAAGAGAAAGATATGAGATCCAAAGAACAGGAGATGCAACATAGAGTGGGAGCTAAAGGCCTATATGGGTGTGGAATGGTGGAAATCTGAACACTCACAGCAAAGAACTTAATGAAGCACATACACATGTCGGTGTTCAATGATGAAAACCTGAAATGTATATGATAAATTTTTGATTAAAAAGGGTAAAGCATGAGAAAAGAAGGGGAGAATCAAGGAATCTTAAGACACTGCTGGAAAAAAATTAGTGTAGTACTTACTCTTCAACTATAAATAACTTCATGGCTATTGTAAATTCTGACACCTCAATTAAAGTACTAAAAGAAAAAACTAATTAAATGTGTATTGAATAAAAATGGGCCCAGGAAGAAAAACAGAAAGACAAGAAGAAAGGATAGAAGGACTAAAGAGAAGAAAAGAATGGATGGAAGGGAAGGAAGTGGGTGGGAAAAAGGAGGTGAACAATATATTTGACTAAATTGCAAGGAATTTTACTTTAGTCAGAAAAATGGAAGCTAGTTAGTCAAAGTTCTACAAATCATGAGAGGGAGAAAGAGAGTCCTAATTATTAACAATAAGAGATAATGCAATTCGGGGCTGGAGCAATAGCACAGCAGGTAGGGCATTTGCCTTGCATGCGGCCGACCCATGTTGGATTCCCAGCATCCCATATGGTCCCCCAAGCACCGCCAGGAGTAATTCCTGAGTGCATGAGCCAGGAGTAACCCCTGTGCATGGCCAGGTGTGACCAAGAAAGAAAAAAAATAAGAAAAAAGGAGAGAGAGAGATACTGCAATTAAACACTATGGTTCAACTGTGAACATATGTACTTTGTTATAATACTGAATACTGTTTTAACCTCAAAATGTGTGCCTAAACAATGTTGCGATATGGAGGCAAAAGCCTCAGTCTCAGAGGAGAAAACGGAGCAGGAGGGTGGGGAGGAAGAGGATGGGAGGACACTGACTGCTTCTTTAACTTCTGCACTGGGTAAAACATAATCAACAAATCAAGGAGCCGGAGCCTGGGGATACTTAAGAAAATGTAGAAGTAAAGAGCAGGAAATTAGTAAATAAAAGAATTAGAAGTAAATGCCTTTGAAGAGTGACAATTGGGAAAAGCTTGAGACCAGAAACTTTTGTTTTGTATGAATTTGACAGCATTATTTCATATGTTTGTGAATGTACATGTATATACATCTATAATTTTTACTAGAGATTGACTTATTTAAATTTGAAAGAATCAGCCCTAAGTACATGGTTACTTGTACTTTTCAAGAATAAAGAAATGAGCTGCATGATACAAAATCATTAGCACTTTCTATGTAGATCTAATATGAGACCTTTTAAACCACAAATGTTAGCGCTCTCAGAAACACTAAAGAACACAGAATCAGCGGGACAAAACTGAGCTTGTTTTATCAAGGCTGGCTGGAGAGCTTTCACAGTGTCTTCATCAGACACATTCGGGAATAATTACAGTTTCACCTAAACTCATTTCCCTGTAGCATTATCAAATCCAGCCCTTCCTTGTTCAAGGAAAGAGCCAGAATCACAGACCCAGTATTTGTACAGAAATGGAGTATAATATCAACAAAGTTCTCATAGTTCATTCTTAAGATGTAACTTGGAAACAAAGAGCTTTAAATGGGGTCCCACATTGGGAAGGGCCAGTCTCAGGGGGTAGCCAGAATAAAGGGATGGACCAAATCCTACCTCCAAGTGGGGAACTGGAAAGAAGTAGTAACACCCCCATCCTTGTGTGACTGTGTTTCTAGTGTGCATGTTTCTCCTTAGTCGTTGCCAGCAGCTTTGCCAACCATTAGGTTAACCAAAGAGATTGTTCAAAGGTGTTCAGGGCAAAATGATTCTCTCTGATTTGTCTATTCGAATAAACCTCGAAGGCAAGAGACCAGCACATGGGGACAGGGAAGTTTCAGCTGCAAGTTAGTAGATACTACATTTTCTAAAGTACCCTTCTGCATCCACCTGGATAACAAACCGCAAATTCTGGACCCTGAATATTAGTAAATATTCTTCTAATATCATCCCCTTGAGGGATCCTTGTAATGCTCTAAGGAAGCCGTATGGCCTGTACTGGACACATAATGATCATTCTCCCATGCCATCATTATCTTCAAGGTGTGTAGTTTGCCATACATTCTATCCGAGCACACACTGTTTCTATTGAACCCACTTTCCCAGCAAAGGAACACTAGCGGGAAAGACAAAATGGTAACTACTTTCATGACTACTTAAGGCCAAAGATAAAATCTTTGCCCTGTAGGTTAGTGGAAATTTATTCACCAAATAAACCCTTTCAGGCCCCATTCTAAGCCGGTTGTTGGGGGAGAGGGTGGCATGAAAAAGAAGTCTGGAGCCAAGCATCGTTAGCAGGAAGTGGCATCATCTGGATAAGTATTTCACTGCCAAGCAAGACCTTCCAAAACTCTCACTATCATCTGGCTCTGTGACCAGCAGTGTTCAAAGTGGCGGTGACCATCGCGGGCCCAGTCTCCACATGGCCACATCATTGACATGAGAGTCTGATGACATGACTCTTCACTGACACGCAGTGTGATGGACAAACTTACTCGAGGTTTTTTTAGCTTGTTTGTTAGCAACCTAATTGACAAGTGAAGGAGCCAATCATGATCTGGCCATCATCTCATTTCTATCTGTGTCTCTCTACCGCTGTCTCTCCCCACCTCCCTCCCTCCTTCCTTTTCACAATTTCTTATCTGGTTTAAAATTAAGAATAACAATGGTTAGGAGCCCAGCAAATAAGCCTCGGAAGAGGAAGACAGCAACAAAGCGCAGAGATGCCACCGGGCCCTGCACCAGGCTGTCTCATCCAGGGCAACCAGAAAGGTGGGGGGTACCAGGTAAGTCCCACCACCTGCCCCAATAGGCAGTCAAAACCCTCCAGAACGCATTCGCTGGTATGCTCATGGCCCATCTCCACAGGCTCAGATGAGCCTCATCCATGAGTGAATCTGTCCAAAAAACCCAGGTATGCCGAACTCGTGACTCAAATCTCCAGACTTGCATGGAATTGGGAATGGGTGACCTCCCCCCATCTCCCTGCACTTCCAGTAGCTTGGCAGTCAGGCCCACAAACTGCCTCTGGTGCTACATCAGTTCATTAAAGGCCATAATCCAGAGATTCACAAAAAAAACCCTTGGAAAAGGAAGACAGCAACTTGCCTCACAGACACCTCCAGACACCCCAGTCACCATCCAGTTAAAATTTTAATTCTAGCTGTATCACCCTATTTAAAATCTCAGCATTCCCAGAGCAACATCTCGTACTCTATATGCGGGTTTAATGGCTCCAGGGACATACAACAATTTACCCACACTTTCCTCTAAAGAAACTCTTTTGGATCATCTTTAATTCATAACAGCAATACAAAAGGAATTATTATGTTCTGCTTTGGGGGCAGGCTTTGGGATTCTGGGTGGAATAAATCAAAATATGATGATGGGAAAGTACAATGGTGGTGGGATTGTGTTGGAATATTGAACGTAATCAATTATTGTGAACTTTATAAAAATAAAATTAAACTTAAAAAATAGTAGAATCCCAGGCATGACTCAGTGGTAGAGCCTGCCTTAGGGGCCAGAGACCTCCTGTTTGATCCCTGACACCACGTCCACCTGAGAGGGACCCGGGCAGCTCTGCTCTTGGGGAAGCCCCAACACTCCCACAGTGTGTGACCCCTCCCCCCAGCCGACACTACAACCAAGTGTGTCAGTTCTGCCCCTACCAACCACACCACAGTGAGAGGGGAGGCCCAGGGGATTAAGGAAACAAATGGTAAGAGAACATCACTGAAAGATGACATGACATCAAGGAAGCTGATGCTCGGGAGAATCAACACAGGACAGACAGACAGCAGGAAATGCAGCAAAGAGCACGGACTTCATTACCGAGAGAGGACACGTTTGGGGAGTAAGACATGAGTGCAAATGACAAGCCTTGGGATAGCTGCATGCCACTCCCCATATTTGATTTCTAGCCAAAAGTAAATCATGATGCTCTTTCCGGGAGACTTGTCGTCACTTCAGTTCTTCTAAGGAGGTTTCTGGTTCTCACCACAAATAAGAACAACAATGAAAAGGGGGCCTCGGACCAGAGCGAGGTCTGAGGCTCCCAGTTAAGAGCCAAGCTCCCAGGAAGAGTGTGGCAGAGAGAGGTGGCACCGGGGAGAGCGAAGGGATGATAAGTCTCTATGTGGTACAGCTCTGCCTCTTGGATGGCGAGCCAAGAATGGTCCAGGCGCAAGGCACCCACCCAGGGAGCCGGGCACTCAGCCTCCAGGAGGATGGACACGCTCAAACGTTTGGTGCCTCTTTGATGGAACAGGAGCCAAGGAAACCGGGAAATGGTTTCCGAGTGAAACCAAGGCTGACCTTCTACAGAGCTGGGTCTCCGCATAAAGATGAGGTCAGCCGTGAACGCCGGCTCGGGCAGAGATGCTAAGCCACAGACAAGGGACGTCAGCCAGGCCCGGTTCATCTGGTCTGTAGCAGGGGTGCGGGGGCTGGGAACACCTGCGCGAGCCCGTGATTACTTAACCAGGCCCTTTTGTCTAGTCTGTCAAATCCCTCTGCTAGAAATCCCTCTTTCTGACACAATAACAAGAGAACCAGTTTTCTCAGATGAGTGTGCACGGAGGGCAAGCCGGGACGCATCCTCACCGCGCGTCCCCCTCTTCCTTTTCGGGAGCCGCTGCTCCCCCGAGAGGGCTGGCCCTGGCCACTTTCACTGATTTGTTTAACTAGCAGTGAAATGTGATTTACATGCCTTTCTCCCAAGGTGGTCTCCGCTCAGAAACCACAGCAAAAATGATCATCTGCAAGCGGAGCTCATGGTAAATAAAACCCGGGCCCCGCTCCGCTAAAGTGGGAGCTCTAATCCTGTTGTCTTGATTGCTTTCCTAATTACAGGCTCCGCTCCTCGCCGCAGTCCCCAGCGGTGGCGAGAACTTCTGGGCCTGGTTATGGATCCCGTCTTCCCTGCACGCCCCCTCATCCGTCTTCCCCGCGCGCCCCCTCGTTTGAGTCCAAAACAGATAGAAGCCACTGGGGTCCATGCGCCTCCCGGTCCAGAAAACTTCCGGAGACACAGGGGAGGTTGATGCCCACTCTTCCATGAACTATTCTTTCTCCCCCACTGCACCTTTATCTTGTTCACCATTACATCATCAGGAAAGTATGTCCCTTTCTTCAAAATAAATAAATAAATAAATAAATAAAGCATTAGTCCACAAGGCTAGTCTCATCTCCTGTGAAGAGAATGCCAAGGAGGGGCTGGAGCGATAGCACAGTGGGTAGGGCATTTGCCTTGCCTGCGGCCAACCTGGGTTTGATTCCCAGCATCCCATATGGTCCCCTGAGCACCGCCAGGAGTGATTCCTGAGTGCAGAGCCAGGAGTAACCCCTGTGCATCACTGGGTGTGACCCAAAATGAATAATAAAAAAAGAGAATGCCAAGGAATAGCAAAGCAACCACATTTGAAAATCCTAAGGGACCTTGTTTTCTCTGCTCATTTCTCAAATATTGAAAGAGTGAAGATGAAGCAGCAGTGTCTCGCAGGTAACATACACATACACACATACACACACACTCACACACAGAGAGAGAGAGAGAGAGAGAGAGAGAGAGAGAGAGAGAGAGAGAATAAGCCCTTGGCTTGAGAATAGAAAAATGCAATTCTATTAAGAATTTGAAAGTCATAGAAAAACACGAAAGCTGCAGCTCTTTCAAGGAGAAATATTCCCCAAAAAAGCATCCGTGCATCCCCCAAAGACCTCATCTGAAGGAAACCCTGGTCTCCATCTGCCCACACTCTTCCACTTGACCGTATGAAAATTCCACATTCCCCTGAAGAGTTTTTGCCTTTGTCACAGGCACCACGCCAACTCTTTACTGGGCGGAAGAACAGAGGGAAAGTTCTGACTGAAGCCTAGATTCTGAATTTAGTGCTCTGCCGTTCAGTGGTCCCTCCACTTCAGCGGGCCTGAGGTTTGATTGCGCCCCTCTTTCTAGAAGACAGGAAGGCACATGGAGGCTGAACAAAGAAACTTCAGCCCAAACTCAGTCAGCAAGGACGAAGGAACGAGAAGGGCTCAGGAAGCCAGACTGCTGAGCGGGCTCTATCTCTCACAAAAGTGCCAGGTCACCCCGCCAATGAACTTGCCCTCACCTAAGGAACTAGGCAATCCAGTTGCTCCTGAGGAGAATTAAGAAGGGAACAGGAAGGATCGCATGAGGGAAGAGGGCACCCCGGGGGCACTTTCCACCACCCAACTCTGGAGATTAAGGACACAGCGGGGAAGCCACATCAGTTCCCCACCGAAGGTCTGTTGCTTCACTCGAGAGCAATCACATGAAGCCACTCGGCCGGTCCAGACAGAGAAGTCAGCATGTGGGGCTGAGTAATGAGGGAGAATATCTATAATTACTAACCCAGGTAAGAGGTGGTCTTCCTATCCTCTTGTGTTCCCACACGAAAAGCCAGTGCAGCTCAGGTCACGCGTGTCACTGCTCAGCTTCCCATCTCGCCCACGACGGCTGCAGTTGCCTTTCAACTTGAAGGTGTTTTCGGGCCGTAAAGAAATGATGAAAACAAAGGACACTGGGTCGATGACGGGCGAAAAATTATAAAGGTGCTGACATGGACAATTGAGGTGCTTGCTCCACAGTCCTGTCAGCTTCCGTCTGGACAGAGGACACTCACCATGTCGTCAGAATATGGTGTTCGGAAAAAGGCCACACAGACACGGAACCGGGGAGCCCCACTCTCAGAACTTCCTGCCTGGTCATTCCTTCTCTACCCAACTTTCTGGGAACACTTTTCCTTTTAACAAGAATGGGCTGGCCTTGCGGATTTGAGTCAAGACCAGGGGTCACCTGAGGGGACTTACCAGAAAGATCAGGACTGTCAGATCTTCAGATGTACTTTCAAGGTCTCCCTTGTCCAAAATACTTGCCCGTTCCCATGGGTGCCCAACAGAGACTCTGTGGGAATCTCAAATGTAAACATGCTCTGCCTACAGCTTCCACTGGGTATTCTAGACACTATATTCCTAAGCACCATGAGCGTTCCCTACAGCTGGGTGACTCCTAAGTGATTTCCAGTTAAGGAAACTGAGGCACCGAAAGTGAGGGCAAGTCTATCATTGTCCTTCACAGTGAGCGGGCCACTGTTGACAGAAGTAAAAGACAACAGGGCAAGTCGGTGACCAGGCTGGATTAAACCTTCAAGTCCTCTGGGGGGTTCCCGCTTGATCCAGGAACCACGGTGTCAGGAGGCGGAGAGACTTTTTACAGTGACTTTGCTCTCGCCCTCTCTTTCTTCCACTCACCCTTTATCTTGACTCTTCCTATTTCACGTCAGCTGGCTGCCTATTTCCATGTTTTGAATCTACTCAAGAGCAAGATTGCAAAGAATACAAAAATAAATCAGTGCGTAAAGATTATCAGCCTAAGTACCACATGGAGACAAAAGGAACTGCCACCGGGAACAAGGGAAATTAACATTCTTTCCTACCCACCTGTTGGAACGGAGATCAAACTGAAGGTGTTGGCAAGTCCCATGGACGTGGGTGCATTCGGATAGCAGAGACTCCCCTCAAATATTATTCTGGAGCTCCTAACACTGGGCTCCCCCCAAACCTTGAAGCACGTGTCATTCTCCCCTACTCACATCATGTTCTCTTTATCAAAGTGCCTTGAATTCTTTCAGAAACAAAGCAAGGAATGAATACATGGCTGGATGACTCGCAGAAAAATATGTAAGCCTGATAGACAGAACACCACCAGTGACATTGAGTAGGTGGGTAACGCTGGGCAAGTTACTTAGCTTCTCTGGGCGTCTAAATCTAAGCCCCAAGGTGCTCACCTGGTGGGCCTAGGAGACAGCACAGTGGGTAAGATGCTTGCCTCACACGTGTCTGACCCAAGTTCAACCTCCAGGCTCCTGAGCACTGCCAGGAGTGGTCCCTAAGCCCGGAGCTAGAAGTTAGCCCCAAACACTGATGGGTGTGGCCCAGAAACAACCAAAACAGTTCTCATCTGGTTAGAAAATGGGTAATGATGCCTCCTCTTTTCATGAATAAAAGAGAATGTACATAAAGCACTCGACAGGCAGTAGACATCTAGTAATCGGTAGCTCATCACTGAAGCCTCAGTGGGGCAGAATTGTCATTCTACATCCATGTGATAGAGATTTAAGTACTAAAATTAGCTGACTATCTATCAAATGTAAATAAAGCTCCCTGATCAGCATTGTGGCTAGGTTGCAGATCCCCACTTATTTCCTCCCAGGATTTAGAAGGCATGAAATGAAGGCCCTACTACTAGGTCAAATACAACATTAATATTCTTCACCTATCAGTAGAAAGAAAGCACTGATTTTCACTGAATGCAAATAATCTCACTGCCTTTGTAAAAAAGCAAAAAAGTACAAAATGCTCTTAATCTAGTTCACAGAGCCTGTGAAGTGATTTAATGATTTAATCTATCTTATGTTCCCTCATGTATGAAGGAACTAGCAGAGGAACCCAAGTGTGTGGAACCCAGGAATGAGACCTCCAAACCTGCTCGGATTGGGACTGGGCCTCTTCCGCCCAGATTCCCCATTTTCCAGCAGCTAGGTGGTCACACCCAGGGACTGCCCCTGGCGCTGTGTTATCCCACCAACGGCCAACATCCAAAGACTTAAAACCAAACTCCCGGAATATAAAACATCTTCTAGCCTAGTTGTCCCTCTGGGAGAACCTGGCAAGCTACTGAGAGTTTCCTGCCCACATGGGAGAGTCTCGCAAACTCCCCGTGGCCATATTCATAAGCCAAAACCAGTAACAATCATGGTTCTCATTCCCCTGACCCTGAAAGAGCCTCCAAGGCACCATTGGAAAGGATGAGTAAAGAGAGGCTTCTAAAATCTCAGGGCTAGGACAAATGGAGACGTTACTGAGACCGCTCAAGAAATTCGAGAATCAACGGGATGATGATGATGATGAGGAGGAGGAGGAGGAGGATAATGATGTTCCCATTACTGTGAAACTTCTATTTCCAATATTTTTGATTCCTCCATTAGAATGTGAGTTCCTAGGCCCAGGCATTAGAGCCAGATGAAGGAAAGCATGTCGGTTAAAAGCATTGTCATGAATTCTCACACACCCAAGAGGAGGTGGGAGTAGGTTTCCTTTTACCTTTTACCACGTTGGGCATCAATGATGGGAAGATGCTGATAAGGAAAACTATTGTCATAGGAGAGGGAAATAAAAAGATAAGTTCTTGTCCTTCAGTGTTGAACTATATTAACCAGGCCATGCATTCAGACTCTACAAGGCTACGGTTCTCAGAAGACAAAGCTAGCAATTATCATATTATCTTTTTCTCTCCCAGAGTCCCATTTTAACATATTGTTTTT
Organism: Sorex araneus; assembly: GCF_027595985.1. Classification (NCBI taxonomy): domain Eukaryota; kingdom Metazoa; phylum Chordata; class Mammalia; order Eulipotyphla; family Soricidae; genus Sorex; species Sorex araneus. Next base: position 7,474,699 of record NC_073307.1, read on the forward strand.
CCTGTAGTAGATAAGTAATATTTCTCTTTTTTGGGGGGAGTGGGTAGAGGATTGAGGGAGAGGATTGAGTCAGTGGTGCTCAGGGCTTACTCCTGGTTCTGCACTCAGGGATCACTCCTGGCAGGTTCAAGGAACCATATGGAGTGCCAGAATTTGCACCCAGGTCAGCCGTGTTCAAGACAAATGCCCTACCCCTTTACTTTTGTTCTAGCCCCACACTTAAGATCTCTTGATGAAGAAACAAAGGAATGCATAAATGCTGTCTTATATATGAATACCCGATTCTTGCACCCAAAGACCTGTCTCCGATCATTCTCTTCTTCTACGTCTTGCTTCTGTTATGTGACTACACAACCATTGTGATGTGCCCCATGAAAACATGGCTAGGGAGATCTCGTGAGAATAGAGGAATTTATGGAAAATAACAGTGCTGCTGACGGATCACCAAGTGGAAGAAATGCTAAAATTTATTCTGAAAAGGAAAGCAACTGACATTTTTCTGAGTTTTTCTTTCTAATGAAAAGGCAGTGGAACAATCAGCAAAACGCCAGGAAAATTAATTCAATATGCATGGAAGACAGACAGCGAACCACCAGCTTCGGAGCCGGGGAGCATGTGGGAGGGAACCAGCACTGCACGGCCGAGGACCTTCTGTTTTCGTTTTACACTTTCTTCGGAAGAAGCCACAAACTTTGCAAGCCATGTGATGGATACTTTCTGCTGGATATTTTTAATTTGATCGAATCATTCTCGACAGTTCCTTTTACCACATCATGCATTATGCACAGTAAAGATGGGCGGTGGGTAGGGAGAATTATTCAAATGGGAAAGGGGAAGACCATATTAAATTCTTTTCCTTTAAAATTGAAATAAGCTCTCCAGATCATGCTAAACTCTAGAATCTTGCCCATTTTTAAAAAAAAAGAAAAAGGCAGTGGGAGGCGCAAAAAAATTACATTATGGTCAGTGTCTAGTATTAACTCATTATCTTTTGAATAATTCAATAAATGGTGACAACTACCCATTCATTTTATCTTTTAAAATATGTGAAGTTAGTAGACAGTTTTTACTTAGGATTTAAGGTAGTGATTTTGGGAAATGTTCCTTGAAGTCAGCGGTATTCCACTGTGGGATTAAAAAGCATTTAGCAATGTGGGTGACTCCTAGACATTGCTCCCTGACCCATCTCACTCTTCACCTCAAAAGAAAGGACTGGCTTTTCTTACAAAACATTATCTTCTTGCCTCCTCCAGGGAGAGTTCTCTCTCTCTCTCTCTCTCTCTCTCTCTTTCTCTGTGTGTATGTGTATCTCTCTCTGTCTTCATGTCTCTCTGTCTCTCCCTTTCCCTCTCTCTCTGTCTTTCTCATATATGTATTTTTTTAAATTTTTTTATTTCTTTATAAAGCTGCCATGATTTACAAAGTTATTCATAGTTGAGTTATAGGTATACTAAGTTCCAGCTCTAGTCCCATCACTGGTGCCAAATTCCCTCCACAAGTTCCCTCAGGCTCCCTTCCACGACGCCCATCCCTCCACCTCCAACTCCCAAGCCTACCTCCTTGACAGGTTGATTTTTAAGTCTGTATCTCCTGCGCTCAGGGCAGCTGCCTCTGCAGTTTGGATATACAGTTATTCCATTCCTCTGTTCCACCAACGACCCAAAGCCCTCAACCCTGGCTCCCTGCACCATTACTTCCCATTCACTTCTTCTTGCTACCCCACCTTGATTTCTTTCCCTGTCATTCTCCTTCCTATAATCTGGGGTCAAGGGTGATGGAATTATTCCCCCCTTTAATCCCTTGCATTCCTTCATCCAGTGATTCTGCATAGCACAGCTAAGTGTTTATATATCCCGGGAATCTCAGAGTTCTTCTCAGAGTAACCTGGGATATCAGAGTAACCTGGATATCCCCGAGGCCCCATTAACTGTGAGTCCTGGGTAATATTGATTCCTTCCAGGCAAATATCCTCATTGACTCTAGGAGGATTGAGCCCTGTGGTTCTCATAATACTCAGCCCTGCTGCTTGCAACCCTGAGTCATCTGTTAACTTGTCTAATCCTGCCTTTTGAATAGGCCACCCTGAGCTGATAGAGGACTACCCGGGCCTTGGACCGACCCTGGCCCTCTATACACGCTACACAGAGGAAAAAGGAAGAAGTCTGTCCTAGCATAACCAGTTAGTACAGAAGCTTCCCTCTGCTTTCTCCTAAAAGAAACTGGAAGCATTTTTCGCATTTCTTTAAAATGTATTGAGGTACAAATTTACAAGCTGTTCATGATTGAATTTGTATCATACATGTTCCAGCACCCAAGCCTTCACAGTGTGGGAACTGGAACTATTTACACATCCGCCGATCCTTGGGCAAAGTTACTGGTGGGCACTGGCAGAGCAGGTTCAGCCTCTGCTGGGAGAAAATACCTCAAAAGAGTCAGGGATTTTCTGGAGCTCTTTCTGAACCATCACCGAGTGTACAACACTGTTTTTTCACATAGAAATGTGAAATACAGGGGTACAAGGACCAAAAACAACAGGCGGCCTTTGCTCTCATCCCCAAGGGATCAACAATCAAAACCTAAAGGCCTTCTGATAAGATCGAGGAAATATTAGCAAATGGTCTGTTTTTAACCAGCATCCAATGAACCTTCAGAAGATCTGAATCGCTAAGGAAACAAATGTGTTCCAAATCACCAGTAAAGCTACAAAATCATAAAAAGATTCATTCAAAATATGGGACAAAGGGCTCCTTGGTTCAGGAGCTGTTCTACCCCTTGCACTGCACCCCTTGGTCCCCTGAGCATCATTGGTGCAATCCTGGGGGGCTCCTGAGCACCTCCAGGTGGCCGGATATAACACTGCAGGGCCTGAGCAGTACCACAGCCTCAGCCTTTGCTTCCAACTGCTGAGCCAATTGGCCAAGAAGCATCTGTGGGTCCTCAGAACCCCCCCCCAAGCACTACTTGGGAGCTTCCCACCCCAAAATGCAAGACAGGCTAATTTTGTGGTTCCAGGGGAGTCAGATGGTTCAATGCCAGGGTCAGTGGCTGAGTGCAGCTCTGGCCCAGCAGTGCTGGGGGCCACCAGAGCCATCCCTGGCCATGCTGGGGGTGGTCACGTCATCTCAGGGATGGAGCTGAGGCCACTGTGCATGCAAGGCATGAGCACTGCACTCAACTGTGCTCTCAGTCCGAACAAACAGGTCTTGATGTAACACAACACTGAAGGCTTACTAGGATGGTGTCGGACTCCAAAAATGATCAATTGTCAAGTTTTGGTTATTTGAAAAATATACCACGGTTTCATAAAAGGCCTATTAAAATACCCTTTCCTCCAGTGGGTAGGGCGTTTGCCTTGCATGCGGCCGACCAGGGTTCGATTCCCAGCATCCCATATGGTCCCCTGAGCACCACCAGGGGTGATTCCTGAGTGCAGAGCCAGGAGTGACCCCTGTGCATCGCTGGGTGTGACCCAAACTCCATTTCTGTGTGGAGCTGGACTCTCTATAACGGCCCTGTGAATAGAGAAATCAGTGGTCTTCAATCAAGTCAGAATCTACAGAGGAGAAATGTACACAATACATTTTATTTTCTCTTCACTGTGATTAAAAGTATGCTCTCTGTGTGTTAACAGGGAGTGGTCTTTTTTACCTGCATTTTATTTTGATGGTGCCAAACATTGACCCCAGGACCTCACACATGCGAGTCAAGTGCTCTACCTGAGTCCTTAGTACATTCTTTTTAATGAAGTAATAAATATGTGGAAATTATTTTAAGCTTAAGTCCTAATATGGAGACTATCGATCACTCTAAAATATGTATACAAATGCTCTTTGAGAATCCTAATACTGTCTTGTGTGTGTGCAAAAGAGAACACGGGCTTCTCCAGAGTTGGAAAAACATGGGGACAGAGAGACAAGCAAGCAAGATACGGGTACAAGGAAGATCACGGAGTTGATACTTGCTAAAGACTAAAGAGCTACTCAGGGTCTGTGAGAGACCAGGAAGAGTTAAGGCATTGGCCTTGCACACAGCTGACTCCAGTTTGCTCCCTGGCACCAAATATGGTCTGTTGAGCAGCACAGAAGCCGGTTTTTGCTCAGAAGCTCCTGAGCACACAGCCAGGAATAAGCCCTGAGCACAGACAGGTGTGCCCCCTCTCAACCAACAGGTCCTGAGAACTAAACTTTGAGAACAACCTTAAAGACTCTTCTTGTTTTAACCATAATAAAGACTGTCTGATAACTTCTAGCTGTTCCTAGATTAAGGATTTATGAGAGGGCTTTGCATTCTTTTTCAAGTTGAATTATAACTTCAAGACACTCACAATCTCAGAGTCATTGTTATAAGATCTTTTTGACAATGACTGCTTTGTCAAAAAAGTATTGAGAGGCATAGTCTAATTAGTGGAGCTGGCATTTACTTTCCCTGGAAAATCATCTCTTTCTTAACTAGGGACACATTATGCTAAATGTGTCCTCTCTTCACTCAGACTTCACAAATATGCATGGTGTATTATCAGGACCCACTTAATCTTCACTTAACTGAACACATTTAGCAGCCTTAATCTCTCCTCCCAAATCAATTCTTCAGCTCTCTATTTATCACTATTATTTCTCATTTTTGGATCTCCTCCAATGTCCCTTTTATTTATTTTTTTTGAAGTTCACAAAACAGCAAATTGAATTCCAGGTATGGCCTCTCCATCATCTTTTGGATGGGAGTGCTTAGTTTCGAGCTTTCCAAATGCAAAGCCCAAAATAGCGCTGGGTCTCTCAGCCATCACTGGCAGGCCTGAACTAATTCTTTTTGTCCCCGTCACCTTGAGATTTCTACAGTATTTATTGGTGTCTAGACTGTCCTTTCCTATTGATTTTCTGAATGCAGATCAATCTCCCCCATTTCAAGTGAAGTGCCTGAAAAGATGATCTTATCTACACCCTCAGTTCTATTAGAGGGACTGAGATAAAAAAGAAAATTCAGTAAGACCAAGAATAGCACTCAGCCAAATAATTACATCTGGATGTCTCTCCACATATGCTTAAGAGTTGTGAAAAGGAATCATTTTAGTCACATAAAATTAGACATCCAAAGATACATAATTTGATCTTCCTTATCTGTGGGATACACCATTCTGTTTAATATTTCTTTCTTTTCCTTAATTAGTTATTACTAGTGTATTGTTTCTAGCAAAGGCAGATAAAAGAGTATTTATAAATAATTCTTTTAAAGAATCACATATGTGGAATTTTTCTTACACATAGTGGGAGATTCAATGTATCTGAGCATTTCTGAGTCTGCCAGTCTGTTGGATTTTTAACATTTCTAGCCTCTCTGGAGAGACAATAATTACTGAGCAGAAATAAGGCAAAGGTCACTCTAATTCAAAACTGAATAAATTATTAATTGGGGAAAGGGAGGTCTGTCTAGATATTTTCCAGAATTTGCCACAAAACAAAACAGTACAAGATGAAATTTAGTGTAAGAGGAACCAATACTCCTCTTATTAATTCTGAAATGTATCTTTTACAATACTCAAGAAGAATAAAATTGAGAAGGAATGAAAGATTTAGAAAGAAGTATTACTTTTGATACTGATTTTCTCAATAAAAAGTTGTTTACTACCATAAACTACATCTATTACTATACCAGTCAGTCAAAGCATGGAGTGGTCTCATTATGCACTATTCCAACTTCCATTAAAACAATTATTTTCAAGAGCGACACTTTATGTAAAGTTAACATTTCTAAATTAGAAACTTGAGAAAATATAGTTGCTATGCATTCTAAGTTCCACAAAAAAAACAGGAAGCTTAGGAAAATGAAAAATATATATACTATTTTTAATAAAGATTTTGAATTTTTAATTTTTTAAGATTTTTTAAAAATCTTTAAATATTTTTAAATCTTCTTACTGAAAATTTCCAGAAACTGTGTCTTTATTCCTTTCTGTTGGGGCTTTTTGCTCTTGGTTTAGGTTTGGGGGCCACACCTGGTGATGCCCAGAGGTTACACCCGGCTCTGCACTCTGAAATCATTCCTGATAGCACTCAGGGGACCCTATGGGATTTCAGGGATCAAACCCAAGTTGGCATGTGCAAGGCAAGCATCCTACCCGCTGAACATCTCACTAACCTTTGTTTGTTTTGTGGCTTATATGTGAGTAGGAGAAGAGATGACACAGACGGTGACAGGGATCAGACCCACGGTCTCATGTATGCCAAGAATAGGCTGTACTATCTTCTTTTTTTTTCTTTTGCATCACACCCAGCGATGCTCAGGGGCTACTCCTGGCTCTGCACTCAGGAATTACTCCTGTGGGTGCTCGGGGGACCATATGGGATCTGGGAATCGAACCCAGGTCGGCCGCGTGCAAGGCAAATGCCCTACCCGCTGTGCCATTGCTTCAGCCCCCGGCTGTACTACCTTCACCACATCCCCAGCTCTGTTTGTTGTCTGCTCACTTGTTTGATTTTAAGAGACTATCTTTTCTTTCTTTTGGTTCCAGGAATTGGTAAATGATGATTATAACTTGGAAAAAGTTTCTGATACTATAATTTTCTGTTTCTAGAATAAATCTTTTTAACCTTGGTTGTATGAGGCAAGTTTCAATAAAAATGGATAAAGAAATTCTCAGTGAACTGAAGTTAGTTCCCTTAACACTCAAAGTAACAATACATGCTATAGAATGCTGCAAAATTTACTTAAATAAATAAAACACCTCAAAGTTTATTTTTAATACATTTAGAAAATTTATAGTATAAAAGAAGGTTTTCCCATGTGGCCGCTATTGTGGCCGCACAACCTCATATCTCTTCATTCTCAGCAATGGAAAACAAATTATCAAATGCTTCCTTTTCAGCAGGTCCGACTTTGGGAGGGGGGAGAAACTCCAAATAATAATAGTGAATTTTTTGTTGAAATATTGAATGTAATCAAAATAAAGAGAAAGTAAAGTGAAATTTATCAGCTATGCAGGCGGAGTGGGGGACTGGGGGGCTGGGGCCTGGGGGGAGGTATACTGTGATTCTTGGTGGTGGAATATGTGCACTGGTGAAGGGATGGGTGTTCGAGCATTGTATAACTGGGACTTAAACCTGAAAGCTTTGTAACTTTCCACATGGTGAATCAATTAAATAAATAGATAAATAAATAAATAAATAAATAAATAAGGCTTTCCTTCACAAGTTGATAGTATATCAAACTTCCAATGGCATTTTTAAAAATAATGATCAACATCCATTATCTTTATAAAATATTTCCATCCAACTTTCCTTCACCCCTCAAGCATGGCGGCAGTTGTTTCTAATGCAGTTAATCCACAAACTTTTCTCTGGCAATTTTGTTTTGTCAGGATCTGAGTCCTATCGTTAAATCCTTACAATTCAACATATATTTATGAACGTCTCAAGTGTACAAAGCTCTGGGTTAAGCACCATTAAATCCCTGAATCTTATTCCAAGATCCTGTTTTGCCTACACCAATGAATCCATTTCAGACGGTAAATAAAAACAATAACCCTCAGACTGGTTCCCATAATTTCCGTTTATCCCTCCTTTAATCCTACTTGAACACCATAGCCAGATGAATTGTAAAATAGAAATTGAATAACATAACTGCTAGAGGGGGGAAGGCCACAGAAGCTCTACTTTTCTAAAGTAACTTTTCAAATCTAGCCATGGAAACATTCAAAATTGAAATTGCATTGACTTACCACAGACTTCAAATATTAGAATAATATAAAAATTTAGAATACAGCTTTACACCTCAATGTGTTACATACCCACCGGGCCTACCACCAAAATTGCAATTGAAACTTTTTAAGTAAAATGTTTGGAAAAAATAAGAAAAACAATACGCAAAACCTAGGAAAACAGTTATCTGGGCTAAGGTAGGATCTAAAGGTGTCAATCCTTTAGGTCCCTTCTCGCCTTGCATCAAAGAGGGTTCCACAAAGTAGCCTTGGAACTCCTTACCAGTCTCCTCCCATCGTCTTCATTACTGAAACTTGGCATGACCCAAATATTTGGATCACCTTTTCCTCAATCGCCTTTGATCCCATCTAAAACATATATCCTCCAACCCCCTCCACCCCATGATCACAGAAGCAATGTCTCAGCATTATTTGAGTCTGAGTAAGACTGCTTGCTTTCCTAGCTTCCCTTTTGCTATGAAAGGCAGCGAAAAATCCTTCTTGTGTTTCTCTGGCTACTGCCACATAGCACCAGGAGGTAATTACGTTAATCCAGCTCCTGCAGAGTTTAAGGTAGTTGTTTCAAGATTCCCTAATTGAGTTCAAAATGCTACCGTGGTTAGATGATCTTCTAGGAAAACACTCTTCCAGTCCAGATTCCCGTATTTGAAGAGCTTTCAAACTATTTTCAGTCTCTCTGTTTTAGTCTCTCCGTTACCTCTTGTTATCTAACAATTAACCACAAATACTGAAAACAAGTTCCTGGAGTCGCCTTAGCAAACTCCTCCACTGCTGGTCTCACACAACTGCTATAAAGATACTGGTCAGGGCTGTGCTCCCATCCGGAGCTTGGTTGAGAAATAATCGGTTTCCAATTCACATGGCTGGGGACGGTGTTTAGTTCCTTGCAAGTGGTTTGACTTCGGGTCTTTTACCTGATGACCGTCAGCCAGAGACCACTCTGGTTTGGCCACCTAACCTTTGGCCTAGGAAATTCACAATACAACAACATGGCCACTGGCTTCATTAACGCCAGCCAGGAAGAGTCTCTTTGCCAGACAAACGTTATTATCATATGCAACACTAGTTGTGTGCACACAGTCCTGTTCGTCCTGTCACCTGTGCCTTAGTGTGTAGGGCAACGACCAACTAGACATACTAGGATCTGCCCGTACTACAGGGGAGAGGGCCCCCAAAGGCATGGACACAAGAAGCTGGGGCCGTGGGAGCCACACATCTGTCTTGTTCTACTAAAATGACTCTATCCATGAAAGGATGCTTTGAGTACACCAAGTCAGGAAGGCTTTCAGGCTGGGTTCAGAGGTCTAATAGGAATCTGCACAAACATCATTAAAAGGCATCACATGTTGCAGCGTGCTAAGTGGTTTTGTTGACAAGTAGAGTTAGGACATGGACAGGAATTGTTGCAGTTCCGATACCAGATATCAGGCCCCAAATCACTCAAGTTAATCTGACTTTGGTATTTTCCAATGGGCTGGTAAAGAAAGATCTCAGGTCTTGGAAACGGTGGCATCCAGGATGCTACTCCCAATGTCGCAGGGTTTGGAAAAGGCTTGTTGACTTTGGACAACGTGGAAGACCATGTGGCCTGATGAGCAGTTTCATCTATTCTTTTGCAGAGAATTTGGTCCAAGGGAGAGGTCCACGATTTGCCAAACCATTCAGTATCAGATTCAGTGAGAGCTTGCATCCACCCACAAAGGATGCAGGAATATCTGTAGATGGAGATTTTGAGGTGAATTTGCAGAGAAAGAAAAACATAGCAGATCTATCACTGGAGTGTCACCATATCAGATGCCACATATCATGCCCTGCTCTTAACCAGGTTTGCTCATAGGGAGCCATGGGGCCCAGGTAACTCTCTCTCAGCAACCAGCAATCCCTAAGAGCAGAGCCACCAGAGGCAAACCTGGGACACTGGACAAGACCAGAAATCGAACTTGTGGCACCCCACTTGCAAGTCATTAGCCACCGAGCCCTCCCCTAGATCCTTACCATAATGTCCTTGACAAAGGAAGGGATTTGAGAATTTTTCACACTAGTAGAATGCTTTAGAAAAACCACATCAATGTGAAACAACAAATTTACTCAGACATTTTTCTAAAAACAAAACTACTTGTTTAGTTAAATATTTTCAATTATTTATCACTAACCCCTCCCAAAAAATGATCATTTATATTTTCCTTAGGTTTATGTCAGATTTTCAAGACTCAATAACCACTTTATAAAATTAAACCTACACAAAAATTGTATTGAAAAGGTTCCAAGAAAAAGATCTGTGCCTCATGAAAAAATGCTCTTCATCAAAATACAGTAAAGAGATGCAGGTCAAAACAACAATGAGATATCATCTCACACCACAGAGACTGGGAAACATCCAAAAGAAGAAAAGCAATGTTGGGGTGGATATGGGGGAAAAGGGACTCTCCTTCACTCCTGTTGGGAATGCCAACTGGTCCAGCCTTTTTGGAAAACAATGTGGACATTTCTCAAAAATCTAGAAATTGAGCTCCCATTTGACCCAGCAATACCACTTCTGGGAATATATCCCAGAGATGCAAAAAAGTACAGTAGAAATGACATCTGCACTTGTATGTTTATTGCAGCACTATTTACAATAGTCAGAATCTGAAAAAAATAAAAGAGTGCCCATGAACAGATGACTGGTAAAGAAACTTTGGTATATCAACACAATGGAATACTATGCAGCTGTTAGAAAAGATGAAAGCATGAAATTTGCATAGAAGTGTATCAACATGGAGGATAACAAGCTAAGTGAAATGAGTCAGAAAGAGAGGGACAGACATAGAATTGCTCCACCCATTTGTGGAATATAAAGTATCACAATAGGAGAATAACACCTAAGGATAGTAGAGATAAGGACCAGGAGGATTTCACCACAGCGTGGAAACTGATCTCATGTACTGGGGGAAAAGGCAGGTGGGTTGGAGAAGAGACCACTAAGTAAATGATGGTTGGAGGGATTGCTCAGGATGGTAGATCCATGTGAAAGTATGCTATGGACCAAGCATGATGGTCACTTATTATATACCTATATTGCAAACCATAACACCCAACAGGAGAGAGAGAATAAGAGGGAATGTGTGTGCCACAGAGGCATCGGGGAGGGGGGAAGAGGTAGGGGTGGGGGGAGGGATACTGGGAACATTGGCAGAGGAGACTGGACATGGATGGAGGGACGGGCACTTGAACATTGTTTGATTGAAATATAATCATGAGTCCTTAAAGATTGTGATCTGGGAGGCCTACTAGCCCATTTTGGCACCCAGCGGCTCCTTATAGAAATGCATCTAGATTGTGAACTGAGCCACAACCCCATGCCGCCTAGGGAGGGGAAAGGATTTTCTCTCTCAACCCTCTCTTTCTACGTGGGAGATGGTAGCGGCAGTGGCAGCAGTGGCGCCCACGTGGCGTCCGCCATCTTCTAGAACCCACAACCCACAGATAATCGCCATTGATGTTCATGCCTGAATATGACATTTCTGTGGTCTGGATTAGACAAAGCAACTGTACATGTTACCAAGCCACGGGAAGTTATGTGTTTATGCTCTGGGGGCTGGACCGACAATGCTCGGAAGTACTCCTGGCTCAGTATTCCTCCTGCGGGGTTCCAGAGCCTCAAAGTCTGAACTGTCAACATGCAAAGCAAGTGCCCGAACCTCGTGAGTCATCTCCGGGGTCTAAAGGAACTTCCAGCTCTTAAGAGTTTCGAAAATACATTGGAAGATTTTGATTCATCACACAGACACAGTCTTCCATTCGAAAGGACCCATGCACGCCTGTGTCCACTGCAGTGCTTAGTCCAGACATGGAAAACACCCAAATACCAACTACAAAACAAGGGATTATGAAGTTGAGAGACATAGACAAATAATAAGACCTGGCCTGCTCTAAGAATAAAATCATGCAGTCTGCAGAAAAAATAAAAATAAATAAAATAAAATAAAATGTAATCATGAAAGTTTGTAAATCTGTAAATATATCTCATGGTGTATCACTGTATCACTGTCATCCCATTGTTCATAGATTAACTCAAGTGGCACAGCAACATCTTCATTAGTCCGAGCCCTAAGATTTTAATTATATATTTTTTAAATTTTTATTAGTGAATCACCGTGAGATAGTTACAGACTTACACACTTTTGTGTTTGCGTTTCAGTCATACAATGGTCGAATACCCATCCCCCCACCAGTGCCCCTTTTCCACCACCAATGGTCCCAGTATCCCTCCCACCACCCACCTCTGTCCCCTCCACCCCATCCCACCTCTGTGGCAGGGCATTCCCTTTTGCTCTCTCTCTCTCCTTTTGGGTGTTGTGGTTTGCAATAGAGGTATTAAGTGGCCATCATGTTCGGTCTATAGTCTACTTTCAGCCCACATCTCCCATCCCAAGCAGGCCCTCCTAGCACCCTTTACTTGGTGGCCCCTTCTCTATCTGAGCTGCCTTTTCCCCTAGCATGTGAGGCTGGCTTCTAAGCTGTGCAGTAATCCTCCTGGTACTTATCTCTGCTGTTCTTGGGTGTTAGTCTCTCATTCTGTTACTTTATATTCCACAGATGAATGCAATCTTTCTATGTCTGTCCCTCTCTTTCTGACTCATTTCATTTAACATGATATTTTCCATGTTGATCTACCTATATGCAAATTCCATGACTTCATCTTTTCTAATAGTGCATAGTATTCCATTGTGTAGATGTACCAAAGTTTCTTTAACCAGTCATCTGTTCTTGGGCACTCGGGTTTTCTCCAGATTCTGGCTATTGTAAACAGTGCTGCAATGAACATATAAGTGCAGATGTCATTTCTATTATACTTTTTTGCCCTGAGATTTTTAGCAGCTTCTCTTTACTCTTTTTCCCAATGATTGGAGGCTCTTTTCAGGACAGAAGAATGAGACCTGTTATTGTTACTGTATTTGGCATATCAAATACACCATGGGGAGCTTGCCAGGCTCTGCCGTGCAGGCGGAATACTCTCAGTAGATTGCTGGGCTCTCCGAGAGGCATATATGTATATTTCCCTTTATGATGATGTGTCACAGTGATTCATTAAAATTTTTAAAAAATAATAAAAAAGAACAAAAAATTTTAAAAGAAAAGAAAAAGATCTGTGCCTGCTTTAAAAAAAGAAATAAGTGCACCTCAGCTACCTGTAACAGAACCCATAATACTGATCATTGTTAGGAGAAGGAACAAAAAATTAAAACTAGGAATGATTTCAAAGTTCATGATGGACCCCGGAGGCGACTGAACCACTTTGGACACGAGCAGCACCCCCAAAATGCCTCCAAACTGTGTGCTCAGAGCTACTGGCCCAGGCGCTGCCAGCGAGTGATGCAATTACCAAAAGAATTTTCCCTGGACTTCATATAGAAATCCAAAACCGCGCGGCTGCGATATCTTTTGATTGTCAGCAACGTGTAAATGTTCCTTTTTAGCAGGGCTTACCATGGGGGGAAACTCCAAACAATAGTACTGAGTTTTTTGTTGAAGGGTAAAAGATTGTAGCGATAGAATTTTAGGCAGAATTTTCCCTGGACTTTATATAGAAACCCAAAACTGCGCAGCCGCTGCCGTGGCCGTGCAACCTAATGTCATCTAATCATCAGCAATATGAAATGGTTCCTTTGTAACGGGTTGGACTTTGGGGGGATCATAATAGGGTTAAAGTTTGTAGTGACGTGTAATTTCTGGCTGTACTTTCCCTGGACTTTATACAGAAATTCAAAGCCGCGAGGCCGCTGCCATGGCTGCGCAACCTAATGTCATTTAATCATCACCAATAAGAAATGGTTCCTTTGTAATGGGTCGGACTTTGGTGGGAAATCCTAACAAGAATAGTAAGTCTTTTGCTGAAATATTGAAGGCAATCAAATTGGTAGCCATCTCTATAGACTGAACTAAGCCATATCCCCACGCCGGCTGAGAAGAAATATCCTTTCTCGGGAAGAAACGCGGCGTGGCGTTAACCATAGTATGATGTCCATTAAGCTGACACGGACCTGGTGGCGTGGGAATGGGATACAAGGGAATAAATTATTATGTACTTGGAACAGCGGGATGCTGGTGGAATCTCGAGCCGGGGCCGATACCAGTGTATTACTTTTGGTTCCAGAAACTGCTTGAAGACATTCTACCAGACTATCAAAGTTCATGATGCCTAACTTATGTCTCACCCACTCAATCCTCCCAAAGTTCCCTAATTTGGAGTCCGTTCTAATTGTGAAACGACTCTGAAGTGACAGGTTTATTCACAACCATAATTTCACTCATTCTATGTTAGGGCAGGTTTATACCTCGGTGGTGCTCAGGAGCCATTCCTGGCTCTGTGCTCAGGAGTCACCCCCAGCTGCTCAGTGGGAACGTGTGCAAGTGCTTAGCACCTGTACTGTCTCTCTAGTCCAGTAACCTCATTCTTGATGCAATTCTCAGTATTCTGTGTCGGGACTTTACTTAATGGATGGACAGACAGACGCTAAAGCTAAAGCGATGTGCCGGAGATGAGGAGGTGACAAAAGTGGGCTCTTCAATGAGTTTGGCGAATTTACAGCAACTTCATGCACTCAGCATCCTCTCATCTACTCTCTGATACTCACCCATGACCATCTTTTTCTTGGATTATAAAATTGTTCTTTTGCAGGTCAAGGACAAGGTGAACCAAGGAACATTGAGCAACATCAAAGCATGGATTTTCTGGAAAGGCTGTCACTGAACCCTGACTGCTTCTGGGCAAAAACTGTCAAAACAGTTTCAGGTTTGAGAAAGGGTGACTATGCTTCTTCCAGTGACTCTGCCAAAGACCTCACGAAGGCAGCCCTTTCTCCTCCACGCTCTGGCATCTAGGAGAGAAAGACTTGTCATTTGCCGAGCATTACTCATGGGTTAAACCTTAGACAAGAACAAGAAGAACAAGGTGAGTCATTTCCACAGTGACTTGTGGTCACCTGGGCATATACTGAATGTTGTTACTTAATGAATCAGATCAATAGTCGTTAACCTTGTCAAATACAGCATTTTTCCGAAACTCTTTTCTGTGTTTTTCATCCAACAGAAATCCACGTGGCTTCTTGAGGAGCAAGATCAAAAACAAAAAACAAACAAACGAATGAATGAAAAATACCTGCTTTGTGACAACAGCATGGAACTGAAATGAACTAAAATTCATTGCAACGTGGCCCAAATGCCAGCTTCCCTGGATGTCCTCAAGTCCTCTACACAATTAGGTCACCCTGTCCTTTCTTGGAATCCTTCTTCCCCTTGTGACAGGAAGCCTAGAGTCTGGCCCTCTGAATCTGCAGGGATCCGGCTGAGGGTGGATTAGGTGGATTCTAATCACTTCTGCCTTGCAGCTTCTGTTGGCAGGATTCTCAAGCTCTAATGCATGTTGTAACTTTTCCCTATTCTGCTGCCCTTTTGAGACTGTCCTGGTTAATCTTTGGACACCAAGGAAATGTGAAAAGGTTACACTGAATGTTCAGGGCAATAGAGTAACTTCAAACCTAAACATGGATATATCCATAAATACCTTTTATACCTTTGAGCTCTATTTAAAAATGTTATCATTTTGTTTATGCTCTTCTGAGACTTGCTTTCCTTTATTGTGTTTCTAAAGAAAATTTTCATGCAGCTGTTTTCTCCAACAATGGTAATAGCATTCTAGTCGTTAGATTAATTTAATCTAAAAATGATAGGCTCACAAGCATTTTAAAATTAAGCTTTTATTGTTTAAAATGACACTATCCTTCCATATGTAGCAAATATTACACTCTCAATAGCATACTAACTTAATAGTAGCCATCTCACTTCTTAAATTCCAACAGTTCTTAGCACCTCCAGGAACTTCTGACCATCTTCCCACGGAGCTTGCTTAAAGACTACTTACTTGGATGTAATCTTCCCTCCCTCCATCTCATTTGCTTTCTTCTGAATGCTGGTCTTAATCCTTGTATTTCTAGTACTGACTTTTCAAAATGTTATCACTCAACATTACCATGGTGATGGTAAACAACCCCAATACCATGGTGACTTAATATCACAGTAGAAGCACACTACTCTGGTTCACCTATAATTGATGTCAGAGATGAAATTTTTGGCCAGTCTCCTGAGCATCTTTCCCAAGGGGCCAATTCAACATGGCGGTCTTTCCAGCATATATTCTACCATTCCAAAGTCCCTGCCTCCCCACTGTGTGGTTTGGAAAGAATAGAGAGGGTATACACGGGATAAAAATTAAATACTTCAATAAACTCCTATTGTTGTCTCTTTCGCTTTTCCACCCAGACTACTGAAGGAGACAGGGGAACTGAAACTAGGATACATGAGCATGCACGTGTGTGCGCACACAGACACACACACACACACACACACACACACACACACCTTAAATACACAAATAGAATAGCAACTTGGCATGACAATTTGAACTACCAATTAGGCCATCTCCTAATGCCAGGAAAAAAACTAAGAACCATCACCCCCAAAAGAGGGTTGGAATTTCAGAATTATCATCTACTAAGTTGTTACTGGAAGGGTTCTTCAATTTTAACTTAAAATGTTAATTACCTTAAATTGGCAACAGTGAATTGGCCTTCATGAACAAAAAATGGGCACTTGAGTAGGCTTATGTCTAGTGCAAGAAAACAAAAGAAAAAACTGTTTTTGCACATCGGTGCTATCACCTGTATCCATTATCAATTTCAGAGATAAATGTACTGAATGGTATTTTTGACTAGGCATCATTGTCTTATGCTCTAAGTGTCTACTTCACCAGGATTCATAAATCTTAGCTCCTAGAGTCCTTTTATGGTCTTTAATGAAGTGGGATTGTTATTCTTTGCTAATCTACGGTACTGTTGCATTTCAGTATTTGTTCACGATACTAATATTCTTTATAGGGGATTCAACAAAAAGGGTTTATTTTTTTAGCACACCACAGAGTATAAGTGTAAGCACCCAGAACCAGGCCTGTGTGGCTCCTTCCTCTTGTTGCTCTGCCCGGCTGCGCGGGGGCTGCCCACAGATGCATAATCAGGATGAGCTCACCAGACCCACCTTCTCCTCAGTACGTCAGCGGAGGGAGGGAGAGGAAAGTCCTAATGTGTTTCTTGTACGTCATGCTTCCGAAGCTGTTCACAGCACACTTAAGCAGGAGCACTGCCAAGGGACTTGGGCTCAAAGCTGCTTATGCTTCAAAGGAAGGTGGGAAATATAGTTTTCACCTGGGCAGCCATATGACTGGTTAACCCTTTCACTACCTAAAGGCAGAGCTGACTCTGGGAGACACTTATACGACCTGCTTTAGTCTCCCCTCTGACTCCTCAAAAATGCAAGCTAAGTGATCTCATAGTGAGAAGAAACCGGGGCCAGAGCGTTCGTACAGTGGGAAAAGCACTTGTCTGGTACACAGCTGCCCTGGTACCCCGTATGGTCTCCCAATCCCCACCAGGACTGATCCTGTCGATGCAGAGACAGGAGTAAGTCCTAAATACTGCCAGGTATGCCCCCCGCAGGGAAAAAAAAAAGAACTAAAGAATCAAACAAAAAACAGAGATAAGGAACTAAGTCAGAAGGAAAAAATAGAAATATGGAAGGAAGAGACAGCAGGTTGATCTGCGAGGCGTTCAGAGCAGAATTGATGCTTGACCTGAGGTTCCTAGGGGTAGCAGTGACCACCGGGAGGGGGAGGGGAGAGGAGTGGGTAGACAGAGTGAGAACATTAGAGTGGGGGGAAATAAAACCTGAGCAATAGCACAGCCAGCAGTGCGAGGTTTGCCACTGAACTTGGAGTATACAAAAAAGGCTTAGGAGGCCAAAACAGAGAGAGCATTGCGAATAAATGACATCAGCTAGCTACCAAGAAATCATATCACCAATAGTTTTCAATGACCAAGAAGGTGTTTGGTCGATGTTCTGCATGTACAGAAGTATGCTGGTGAACTTTGAGTAGAGAGGCCTCACAGTCGTATTTATAGATTTAAAAGACAACTCTTTTTTTTTGCTTTTTGGGTCACACTCGGCAATGCACAGGGGTTACTCCTGGCTCTGAACTCAGGAATTACTCCTGGCGGTGCTGGGGGACCATATAGGATGCTGGGATTCGAGCCCGGGTCGCCTGCGTGCAAGGCAAACGCCCTACCGGCTGTGCTATCACTCCAGCCCCTAAAAGACAACTCTTGAGACAGTGCTGGGGTAGATGAACTGGAGGACAGAGATGGGAGGGGTCTATTGTACTAAAAGACACCGTGGTGAAAGTGACCCATGGTAACGTAAAACTGAAGATCTGGAGGCATAGGAGGCAGGTCTAACATGGAAGTGGCGTTCTGGGAGTCCCCCAGATGATGCTGTAGTTAAACAGTTGATATCAATCAATGGAAAGTCACAGTTTGAGAGAAGACATCAGAGAAGAAAGGACTACTTAATATGTAGGGGCAGGGAGCATTAGAGACCCTGGAAATGGATTTCTGAAAATCCAGGCTCAAGGTTCAGGACCGTACAAGTAGTTACCATCACTGCATCACTGTATCACTGTCATCCCGTTGTTCATTGATTCACTTGAGCGGGCACCAGTAACATCTCCATTCGTCCCAGCCCTGAGATTTCAGCAGCCTCTCCTTACTCATCTTGCCCAACGATTGGAGGCTCTTTTCAGGGTCAGGGAAATGAGACTGTTACTGTTACTGTATTTGGCTTATCCAATACGCCACAGGGAGCTTGCCAGGCTCTTCCGTGCAGTAGTTACCACACACATGTTTATCCAAAGTCACTGTAAGCAGGGGCTGACAATGCATCTGTAAGGAAGGATTCTGTGCATTATGTTTGAAGAAAAGGAAAAGAACTTTAAAATTAAGAACACAATTGCATGTAAATTAGAAGATCTGTACACAATTACCAGGTCTGTCCATTACTGGCAGGTCGACCTTAAGACAGAGGAAGCTGGTCTTGAGGGTAAAAGCACAATTGTGTGTCAACGTAGCAATGACAGGAAATTGAAAGAGAACACCGCCTGTATTCCAGCACGCATTCCTGCCTTCCTTGGATTTCCTTCATTTAAGTTCCGTGAGATGCCATTGTCATTCACCATGGATTCCCTTTTTCCTCTTGGTCCAGAGAATATTGATTTATTTCTTGCAACAATAAGATCCTAGATTCGACATCCTTGAGAAAAACATGTTTTACTTTCTCCGACATGGATATTTGTTCTATTCCAAGGCTACCTTTGGGATTCAAGCAAGAGAAAAGGGAAACATGAGAGAGAAAAGGGGGAGGGAAAGGGGGAGGGAGAACCAAGCCGGCCAGTCACCATCCCAGATGTTCCCTCTCTTTCCTCAATAAGAGAACCCACATTTGAAAACAATTATTGATTGAGGCTCTGTGATTTACAATACTGCTAATGTTGGTTTCTCATGCACATAATTCCAACACCACACCCGTTACCAGAGTACCCACCTCTCTCCCCCAAGAACCCTACTGCCCCTCCCTTTTAACACCCCCACTGCCGCCCACTTTCAACTCAGTCATGTGGGTTGCTGTATTGTGTTTTCTTTGACCCTTTGTTGTTACCTTACTGTGCATCTTTAAGTCCCCCAATTAAGAGACGTCATTAGCTATCTTTTCCTTTCTGGCTGACTTCCCTGGGCATGATACCCTCTAGTTCTGTCCATGTTAATGCAAATTGCATGATTTTAGAGAACCCACATTTCAGTTGTGAATTGGTTGAAAACACATTGTACTTTTCGTGGCAGTTAAGCATGACACATGTCAAAATTCTGGATGATGAGAGGGAAGGGGAAGATGATGAGGGCCTTTTAGAAGACCACTGGAAAAATGCTAGCTTACTTAGTAAATGCCTCTTTGTCCTTTCTCCTTCCTCCTTCCCATATTCTGGACAGTTGACATGAGAGCGGGAGTCGTAGCAGCCATCTTGGACCAAGAGGTTACCCCGACAGTGACAGCTAATCAGAGGACGATGAAACCAGATGGCAGAAGATTTTTGACAACCACAGAGTTCTCAGACCCCTGAAATATTTTCCTTGATTTCTTTCACATGAAAGAGAAATAAGCTTCTTTTTTTCTCTTTTTGGGTCACACCCGGGGATGCACAGGGGTTACTCCTGGCTCTGCACTCAGGAATTACCCCTGGCGGTGCTCAGGGAACCATATGGGATGCTGGGAATTGAACCCGGGTCCGGCGCATGCAAGGCAAACGCCCTACCCGCTGTGCTATCTCTCCAGTCCCAAGAAATAAACTTCTTACTTAAGTCATTTTAGGCTTACTATTTTATTCAACTAAACAAATCATAACAACTACTTTAAAAACAATTAATGTCTTTTTATTATTTCTTCAATTCAAGACCTAACGTAATGTTGATATTTGCATTTATTTTCTTTATGACATTTATTAAATAAATGCAATTAACTTGTGTTTATTATCTGAAACTAAAGTCACAGCAGGCTCTTTTCTAAATTTTAAAAATTAAAAACACGACTAAGAGTTCTTACCAGGGAGACGGCTCAAATAGCTTTGCATAGGGCACCCAGGTTCTATCCCTGGTACAACATGGTCATGGGGTACAACCACCATGGATGGCTAGACCCAATACAAAGAATTCTTCCTTACATTTTATACAGGAGAAATTTGCTGCTGCTGCTGCTGCGGCTGGTGAGGGAAAGCAGTGGGAAGTTTGTATTTCGATGTTAATTGTATCACTGTATCACAGTCGTCCCATTGCTCATCGATTTGCTCAAGGGGGCACCAGTAACATCTCCATTGTGAGACTTGTTGTTACTGTTTTTGGCATATTGAATACGCCACGGGTAGCTTGCCAGGCTCTGCCGTGCAGGTGGGATACTCTCCGTAGCTTGCCAGTCTCTCCAAGAGGGACAGAGGAATCGAACCTGGGTCAGCCGTGTGCAAGGCAAACATGCTACCCGCTGTGCTATCGCTCCAGCCCTCGATGTTAATTATATTATTTTATTGAATAATTAAATTCCGGGGTTTGTCATCTTTAAAGGAGGAATTTGAACTCCATTTCTAATGTCCCTTTCCACTGCAAAAGCCTCTCCTAGCTTCTGTGCCCGGCTTTCATCATAAGGTTATTGAAAAAGATCAAGTGGATAAATATTACTTAGCAAACACACGACACCATGCCGGCCCTTGGCAAATAGTAATTTAATTGCCACAGCCGACCTGGGTGATAGGACACACCCATCTTCCAAAAGCAACCCCATTTTATGGGCAGATCAGATCATTTGTACAGAGTCATGCAGCTTCTACCTGGCAGAACCTGGATTCCAGCTGGCGGGGTTTGGCTGGGTCTGTCATCTCAGGCACTGTCCCCTCTGCCTTAAGTAAACAAACCAAAGAAACAAGCCCCACCATAACCAGAAGCAATCTGACGGGACCGGTGATGTTACTGACGCACTATTTCTCAACATGACTTGTGCCAGCTCCAAACCCACTGCTGGTGAGCAGTTCCGTCTACCACTGGGACTTGAGGAAGGCACCAGGAAAATGGCGTGCTAGTTTCCCCAGGGGCAGGACCAAAGGAAGTGTCTCAGAATAGCCTGTGGGGAAGGAGAAGCTCATGCTTTCTAATAAATCCCATTGCTGATTAAAAATAATGATGTCAATTTCTAGTTTGGGGGGCTCCCTTTTGACCCAGCAATACCACTTCTGGGAATATATCCTGGGGATACAAAAAAATTCACTGTAGAAATGACATCTGCACCTGTATGTTCATTGCATCACTGTTCACAAGAGACAGAATCTGGAAACAATCTGAGTGCCCAAGAACAGACGACTGGTTAAAGAAACTTTTGTATATCTACACGATGGAGTACTATACAGCTGTTAGGAAAGATGAAGTCATGACATTTGCTTATAAGTGGATGGTCATGGAGAGTATCATGCTAAGTGAAATGAGTCATAAAGAGAGGGACTTTAGACATAGAATGACTGTACTCATTTGTGGAATATAAAATATCATAATGTGAGACCAACACCCAAGGCTGGTAGAGACAAAGGCAAGGAAGATTGCTCCATGGTTGGAAGCCTGCCTCGTGAGCTGGGAGAGAAGGCAGCTGGGATAGAGAAGGGATCACTAAGTCAATGATGGTTAGATATCTCCCGTTCGGGATGGGAGCTATGTGCTGAGAGTAGGAAAAGGACCAAACATGATGGCCTCTCAGTATCTGTATTGCAAACAAATTTGCCAAAAGTAGAGAGAGAGAGAAAGAGAGAAATCATCTGCCATAGAGGCAGAGGGGAAGGGGTGGGGAAGATACTGGGGATATTGGTGGTGGAAAATGTACACTGGTAAAGGGTGGATGTTCGATCATTGTATGACTGAGACTCAAACATGAAAGTTTTGTAACTATAGTTCATGGTGATTCAATTAAAAAATAATAAAAATATTTTTTAAAAAATTTTAAAAATAAAAATAGTGTTATCAACAGGTAAAGGAACCCTGACCTTTCATTTCTTCAATTGAGCACACGGTGACCCCACCACCCTGATGCCAAGCTTCCATCTACCCGTGGGCCAGTCTCCACTGCTTGCTTCCCTGGTACATGAGTGTTGGCTTCAGGTAGAAGTATGAAGGATGCATTTATACATGGGATACAATGTATTTGCCCAACAAGCAGAATCCACCTATTATCCATAAATCAATTATGCTTATCCTGCACCAAGAAAGTACTAAAATGTTCTTTCCTCATTTTGAAACCCTACCGGATACGGTGGTAATTAGACTGCCTTTCAGAGAAATCACTGTCTCATACTGTAATCGTCATCACTGTGGCTGATTTATTTTCTGCCTTACAGTATCTGAAATGATCATTTCACTTGTGGTAGGATTTAGGGAGTTATTGAAGTAAATCCTTTTATTCACTAGACTTTCCTTTTCTTTTTTTTTAATCTCATCTTCAGTCTCTTTGTTCAGATTTTACACCAAAGTTTTCTGAAAGCTGTAGCAAGTAGGAGAAGAACAAACTGCTAAATCCTGCTCAAGCCAGCAAATCCACACAAATACATGGTGAAGGCTCACTCTCTCTCCTCCACTTTCCCTTGATCTTGCTCTTCCTACCAGAACCACCTTTCATCCAACCACTTATTTGCCACCTTTCATCCTTCTGAAATATGGTCACATCAGTTTTCTATACCAAAATGCTTTCAAAATACCTTTATCCTTCCTAGTAACCAAATATGCATAAATAGACAAGAATTGTGCTCCAGGGGGTCGTGCATACGATAAGTTCAGAAAAACGACTCAAGAGATGCCTACCACCCTGGCACCTCCGAGATGGCACAAATCCACATATATCAAGAAGGTGTCACAGGATCATCTCCAGTTCAGGCCCCTCTGGAATGCAAAGCCTGGTCCTGGCATTGTGTCCTTCTGCCCTTTCCACATTAAAGGCTCCACTATGAGGATGAGTGGAAACAGCTGGGCCCCATCCATCGGGTACCACCAATCCCCAGCCCCCAGGGGGAACATACAGAGATGGCCAAGTCAGAACTTAAAGGAGACAGGCTGTCATCATGGGAAAAGACAATGGTCAAAGGGGGTCTTGTCACTGCAACAATTAGTGAGGTTTGTGCCGTGACCCCTCATCCCCCCACAACTCCTCCCACCGCTGCATCACAAGGAGGGTCTGTCTCCAATGCCGTTTCACTTGAGGATTCTTTTAACATGCCCTGTCTTGGGTCTTAAGTCTTAACTTAAGTCTGACTTAAGTCTTGGGTCTCAAGCATTCTGGACACATAACTCACTGGCTATGCAGTAATTATGCCTGATAAGAACTGGCTAGGCATTGGGTTTGACGGCTTGGGTTTAGCAATTTGGTCCCCATGAGTACAGAATAACTGTCTTTATATTCTAAAAGCAAGGCTCAGCAGTAGAACACATGTCTCGCATGTGTGAGACCTGACATTCAATCTGTGACAACCCCACCCACATGCAGCAATAAAATTCACTGCAAGTGTGAAATAAGAGACTGTGTGACTGGAAAATTCCATCAGGTGAGTTTGCAAATCCTTCAGTGAGCACATTCATCTCTCCTGCCATCATAACCAGAATATTCCCAAGTTAAGGCAGATACAAAAGAGTCAATCAGGAGCATTAAGGATCGATTTCTTTACCTAATTCAGGTGTGACATTCAGAACCCTGGTACCAAATTTACCAAATGTACTATGCGATAGTAGAAACTGGGGGCAAAAGAAGAGTGAAGGTCCTCCTACTCCCCCCTCAATTAACAGCTGGGTGATTCCTGACATCCATCGCCTTCTTGAAAGTAGAGAACATCTTTTGCTGTTTGCTCGCAAATAACATGATGCCGGCAGAAGTTTGGCATTTGGCACAGAATTTGGCCTTGAGGATGTAGAGGAAGGACATAGAGGAATGGGGATGGGATAAAGGTATTATTTCATTATACCAGTTTGCATTCATGTCCCTCTTGTTCATGATTATAGCCCATTTCGCTGCAAAAGTGTAATATGACCAATCAGTTATGCAGTGACAATGCCTACAGAAAAAAATAAACTAATCTCAGAACTCATTGGAGGGCCCTTCTATACTTAGAGAACTGTCTGCACTTGAAATGCTGGGCTTTCACGTCATGGCACCAAGGATGCAATGTCATCTACAGGAGAATTTATAAGGTGGAGGACACTGTGCTAGCAAGTCCTGGAGTAGCCCCAACCTTCTGTACAGCTGTGTAAAGCAATGCGTAACTATTAAAGGGAAAAACTATTTCAATTCCTGAACTTGAAGGGGACTTCAAAACCCCAAGTTCATAGAGGGAGGTGGGGGAGTGAGACTACACCAGCGGTGGTCAGGGCTTACTCCTGGCTTTGTGCTCAAGGCTCATTCCTGGTCGGGAAACCATACAGGGTGCTGGGGATCAAGACTGGGTCAGACATGTGCAAGGCAAGTGCCCTATTGCTGTACCATCTCTCCAGGCCCCCAAACTCATGTCCTTAACGGCCATTCACCCACGTTGCCTGACACTCATGCCCAAACACGCTGCCTGTGGGGCCTCCACCGCAGCCAGAAATTGCAGTAATCAGCTGTTAGTTTGTTTTCAAGACTTCCTTGTTTTGCTTTCCATTTTCAGTGTTCACAGGACAGGTTTGGCTATTTTTCTTTGTCTTTGTTTTCCTGTTTTTTCCGCATTTATTCTATCTCTGCTTTAACATATTTTGTAAATGGCTGTTCAATAGGCTGGAGAAGAGCACACCTTGGGAGAGAACCCGAGTCTTAAAACAGGCAACTCAGTCCTCTACCCCGCCCCCTCTCTTGGCTTGTTATATGGGGATACTCTGACATCTAGTGGCCAAAGCTTAGGGATGCTAGACTTCAACCAAAGAGCAAATGACATGGCAGCATATTGACAATCTTACATAGCTCAGCCCTTTTTAATTAAGATGATATTATTAATTTTTCATTAATATGGAAATCATAGAGGGAAATATATATATGCCTCCCGGAGATCCCAGCAAGCTACCAAGAGTATGCCACCTGCACAGCAGAACCTGGCAAGCTCCCTGTGGCATATTCCATATGCCAAAAACAGTAACAATAGCAGGTCTCATTCTCCTGACCCGGAAAGAGCCTCCAATCGGACTCCACGCCAGGCTGTTTTCACTCGGGGCACACCAGAGGGGGGCGAGTAAGAACCCTCCCCGCCCCAAGGGACCCAGCCCAGGCAGCCAACCTCCACTACCCAACTGCTGCCACATTCCAGGCCACTTTCCGGACCCTCCAGCCAGCCTCACACATGAATGAAGTCACTTGGAACCCAGATAATGTGGAACTTTGTGACCTTGGACTCTGGATCAACAGGGACTGGAAGCAGAGATACTCTGCCTGCTATCCCCAATCTCGGGTGACCCAGGGGTCACACCCATAAGCCACACCCTGCCGGCACAAGATAATCTCCTCATAAGCCACCCTCCAGATCTCAATGGCTGCTCCTCCCAGATGGGAGTATAAAATGAGGCCCCCATAGCCATGCCACTGTTTCACTGGGGGCACCCCAGAGGGGACAGGTGAGAACCCTCCCTGCCCCAAGGGACCCAGCCCTGGCAGCCGACCTCCACTACCCAATCGCCAATCGCCGCCATGCTCCAGGCTGCTTTCCAGACACATTATAAGATACTTCCTACCCATTTTCCATAATTACCACACCATAATTGATGGAGTTCAGAGAGTATACAACAAGTAATATATATATATATATAAGTCTCTATGATTATATATATATACACACACATATAATATATATATATATATATATACCTCTCAGAGAGCCCAGCAAGCTACCGAGAGTATCCCGCCCACACAGGCAGAGCCTGGCAAGCTCCCTGTAATGTATTCAATATTATAAAAACAGTAACGATAGGTCTCATTCTCCTGACCCTGAAAGAGCCTCCAATCATTGGGAAAGACAAGTAAGGAGAAGCTGCTAAAATCTCAGGGCTGGGAGGAATAGAGACATTACTGGTGCCCACTCAAGTAAATCGACAACCAACGGGATGACAGTGATACAGTGATAGAGGAACAAATAGAAGATATAATATTGGTTTCAAGAGAAAACAACTAAAATTTAACATGTACCAGTCAGGAGGGATGGCCAACACAAAGGAAAAATAGGGTGGTAACACTACCAATGGAAGCGTGGGAATGTGGGTCCTTTTGAAAAGATTCGTGAAATGTACAGTCTCTCCACACGTCGTCCCCTGGAAGCATGAAAGGATGGAGCCTTTATCTGTCAACTCACATCTACCATTGGTCAAGACTGACCCCATGACCTACAAACTCTCCCACACCTCCGGGTTGCTTGGCTGCCAGTGTCAGAGAAGTTTCATTGGGGTTGAGGCAGGAACTTCCAGTTATACATGCGGAAAACAGGCCAATGGTTCAAAGCGACACTGATCCCTGC
Source organism: Sorex araneus (assembly GCF_027595985.1). Taxonomy (NCBI): domain Eukaryota; kingdom Metazoa; phylum Chordata; class Mammalia; order Eulipotyphla; family Soricidae; genus Sorex; species Sorex araneus. The sequence continues at coordinate 7,501,371 of NC_073307.1, forward strand.
AAGCATGACTGGGATAAAACATGAGGCCAAGTTGATCTGCTGTGTCACTCAAGTGCTTTCAAGTCACTCTCATCTGATGCATGTTGTACATCAGGTAATAGGCACGTCATTCAAGTTCATGCCAACGGATGTTTTTTATATTGTGGGCATGATGTGTTGGTTACTCAGTGTGATTGTCATTCCATCACAGGAGTCAAAATTACAAAGAGAGTTAGATTTGGTAGTAAAATCAATTCATTTTTTAAAATTGTATTCATTTACCATTGCTTTATGATATAATAAAGTTCAGGAGTACACCTTCATTTATTTAAATTTATTTTACCCACCACCGATGTTCTAGTGTGGATGACTATCCAAATGACCCTTACTGCCATTCCACAAATGCCCCAAGGCCTTACCTCTGGAAACCACCATATACTTCAGGCTCTAAGAGTCATTTTTATTGCATTTTGCCAATTCATTTGCTCTGGCTAGGTATAGTCCACATTTGAGCAAAGCCATTTGGTTATTGTCTTTTACTCTGACTTATTTTGCTTAACATAGTCACTTCCAGTTCTATCTACATTGTCACACCAAAAAAAGCACGATTTCATCCTTTTTAATAGCTAGGTAGTAATTTTCATTCATATAAAGAAATCTAAATTCTAAATGTTAATGTAAGTTCTTAATACAAAGTAAGATAAGCACAATGCCTTCAGCTTTTGCTTTCATAGAGCATAACAGATCGACTGCACAAAGCCATAGTGCAAAGGGGTAAAGGGGGGGCAGAGTATCCAGACCCCTCTACTCATCAGAGTAGAGCCTTTGGAGAGATGCACAGAGATAAAGATACACAGAGATTGGGATAAATATGCATATATGATGGTGTGTATTTTTAAAAATAAAAAAGCTTAATAAATTTTCACAGAAATGTGAGCAATGAACAGTAGTCCGAGTAATAGTCATTGCATTTTCTCTCTTTGCATTTTCTCTAATGTTTTTGCATTTCCTACGCAAATTCATACTATCTATCAAACCAGAAAAGAAAATAGGCAGTTGTGCACCTGGGGGAAGATGGGAGGCCTTTGATGTGTTGTTCATACTTTGGGGACACCAACATGCGCTTGCTCTGTTTCCCCTCGGCTCTCCTGAGTTTGTAAACAGCTTATGACCCAATTTCTATTCTTTCATCTGCCAAGTTACCGCCACGCTTGTGAGCCCTCCAGCCAGGAACAACCTCTGTAAAGGGATGCTCCTTTACAGATGACACTCTTAAATCTTGAGCCTCCTTGCGGAAACCTCAGAGGGGAGAATGCTGACCCGCTTTGGGGCTTCCCAGAGCCCACTTCCTCCTCCCAGAGGCAACTCCTCACATTCCTGAAGGCTTTCGGAGATCCCTATTCCCTGGAGAAGCTGCATGGACCAAATTTCAGGAGCGGTTGCCTCCCTTGCACATTAAGAAGTCAATAACTCACTTCTACCAGGATTAGATCAATTACTCCAACAAGATCTTAACAGAAGTATTTAATGCCAGCTTCCTCCGCGCTAAACCTCTTAGTAGAGAATGTTCTTAGGACAGATCCTCCCAGGAGTGCGGCAGGGAGATTTGGGCTAAGTAAGCTAAATCAAGTCACCTGTGGTCAGTAGTTCAGCTACACTGCTACTGGGAAGAAGGCACCATTGCAAAATGGGAATCTTGTCCCCAAAACTACCTGCTACCTCGTAGTGCCCTTCTTAGTCGCACCTGATGTGGAATCTGGATCAGAAATCAAGCATCCTATAAAACCAGACGTGCTACAACAAATTCAGTAAAGGCAGAGCAGATTGTTCTTAAAAATCACCTATTTCCCACCCCCCCCCGCCCCCGGAAAAATATACATTATATACACACTCTCACACACTCACACAATCTTGCCTGGGTTAAATTAAAATAGTAAATGCCTTTGACAGGCATTCCCTAAAATTGATGTTCCCTAAAATTAAGAATGAGCTTCTTTCCAGGAAGCCAGGCAAAGTTCAGAAGGATCTGGACAGGACAGAACTGTTGAGTACATGTAAAAGTCATCTGTCCTCACTTAGACAAAAGTTTAATCTTAATAAAGTGGTTATTTATTCAACATATTTCATTCTACACATAAGAAGTACAGCTTTTGAAATAAATGATCAAGACATAGATGTGACTGAAGAGAATCCATCCTAAATCCAGGAGAGGATTTGGGCTGAGATTTGATGCTGCCCAACTACTTGGCATAATGGACATCATTGAGAGCCATTTCGTCAGTAAGGAAATGGAGACTAATAAGTGTCCATTGACTTGCTCAAGGTCGAACAGTAAATAAATGAAAAGACTAGGAATGGTACCTAGACTTTAACTTAGAAGTCCTATTTTTCTGCATCAGGCTTCCTTCCAGACTTTACAAAGAGAAGTGGTTGTTCAGAGAGTTATTGAATTAACTGCTGTTATTCCAAAGACTGGGCTGGAGCGATAGCACAGTGGTAGGGCATTTGCCTTGCACGAGGCCAACCCGTGTTTGATTCCTCCATCCCTCTCGAAGAGCCCGGCAAGCTACCGAGAGTATCCCGCCCAGCCCAGCAAGCTACCGAGAGTATCCCGCCTGCATGGCAGAGCCTGGCAAGCTCCCCGTGGCATATTCAATATGCCAAAAACAGTAACAACAAGTCTCACAACGTCATGACCACTCAAGCAAATCGATGAACAACAGGAGGACAGTGACAGACAGTGATCCCAAGGACTGCACCCATTAGTGCCAGAGACTGAGCCCAAGTCCTCACACTTGCAGGGCACATGCTCTCCCACCTGAGCCTCATCCCCAAAGTGACTCAACAACAATGCACACCGTATCATTCCTTCCAGACAGAAAGACGAGTACACTGGGGACATATTCATGACCCAGGAAGGAGTTGATGCCTTATCAATGAGTGTAAGAAAACACCTTTATAAGTGCATTCATCCCCGGAAACCCTAAGAAGAGAATAGCCTCCCCAGACTCACGCTCCAAGTCGGGCAGTGGTTGCCACTGGACAACTAGTAAGAGAGAAGGCAGGAGTGAAATCTAACAAGCCCTCCCTTTTAGAGAGAGGAGTGTGGAAATAGCTGTCAAAATCATCAGAACCCACCAGCAAACACAGAAAGGAATCTACTGGCAAGCACAGAAAGAATGATGCTTGAAGAAGATATTGGACCACACAAATGTGGAGATGTTGTTGGATGGTCGCAGACACCAAAGTTCTATCAAGGTCCTTTAAAGGGAAGCAGGGCAGGACATCAACATGGGAGCAGCAGTAACAAGACTGACTCAGAGGAGCCACTTCCAAGGTTCCTGGGAAGAGAATTAAGCCGCAGGTGTCTCAGCCAAACATTAGTTTAAATGATGGTTATGCCAACGTAAGAACCAGGGACTTGAGAGAGTGCACAGGGGTTAAGGCACACGACTTAATGTGCAAACCATTATTGGTTTGATCCCCAAGCTGCCAAGGAGGCCTGGGAAATCCCTGGCACCACAGGGCCTAGGCAGACCTACACCCTCTGACCTTTGCTTTGAACTGCCAGCCTGGTTGGTCAAGAAATGCCAGAAGGGGCCCCTTGGCATTGCCTGGTAGAACCAACACCAAAACCACCAAACACAGCATCATGTTGTAGGCTGCCATGGGTCTTTTGTTCACTTGGCCCACGGGCTGTTTCCCCTACCTTTTGACCGCCCCCTAGGACATTTTCCTCCTCTGCCTGGATAAAGCTCAGCTGAAGATATTTCTGTTTTTGAGCTCACCAGAAACGTCCTAACATCTAGGTCCAGAAGTGTCACACCTAACTTAGCTCCTTAGTAAGAATTAGAGATAGGGATACTTCTCATTAAGGAAGTCTGGTACACACAGGTTTTAGTTTGCTTGAACGGGAACCCTTTTATCATGGAAGGAGAGAACAAATTTTAGTGATCAACCAAGAACTTTTGCTTATCAACTAATAGTCTTTTGTCCTCACTTTAATTCACAGATCCTTGATTATATTCCTCCCCTCCAGAAGGTAAGAAATTTGGAATGAGGTATATAGCTCCTATATTTATATTTATAATTCCTATAACTCTTCTGTGTGGTATCTATAATCCATAGTAAAAATTTAGTTTTCTCTCAATTAATTGCTTTACTTATCCATGAAATTTCAAGGTAGAAGAAACCTGTAAGGAATTATTTGATAAGGTATCTGGACCAATAACTATGCCCAAAATAGAAAAAAAAATGTGCCTCAAACTAACCAAATCTACCCTTGGACATAAAATACGTGACTTTGAGACATTTATGAAAATCTGTATTAAAAAACAGCAAATATTCTAAGGAGAGAAAAGCAGTGAGTATCTGAAAATATTATTCACAATCTGTTCTGGCAAGTGTTGAAGCTTAAGATAAAAACAATGGTTTAAAATGTTCTACTTCATGCAGGTGTTTCTGCACAGGAAACATACCAGTAGGATGAAGTTCCTGTGCCACCATCTGTCCACGGAAAAAGATAAAGTGGCCAGCAGCAAAGCAGGAAAGAAGCAAACACTGCTAACAGGTCCTTGATCTTAAATTTACGGAGAGAAGAAGCAGGCTTGTAGGTGGGGATAAAGGAATCCTGGCAGAGTCTTTCTGGAGAGAGGAGTTAATGGGTGTAATAAATGACCCAGGGCACTGGTAGGAACAAATCATGTAAATAAACTTAAGGAGAAGTTATACAAAATAAAAGATATAGACCCAAATAACCTCGAAGTTACCAACACAAAGGCAGAATGGCAAGACCCACTCAACGTGGCCAGCCCTGCTGACCCACTGCTCTGTAGCCAATTAGGGGAGAATCCTCGTAAGCAATCACTTTTACTAATATAAGCTAAGCAATTTCATAGAGATATTTTGTCTATTAAACACAGCCTGCAGTACATAGTCCAGATTTCCCTTTTAGCTTGAAGGAAAAGTGAATGAATATTGGAGCAGAAGGTTTACATTACAGTTTTTATTTAAATTATCATTGCCATTGGCCCTTAAATCACCTAATGACTCCTGTGCTTTGCAAACCTAAAACAGAACTTTTTACGATAAACTTTAACTTACTACAAATCATAAAATTATTTCCATATAAAGTTATAAAGTCTGTTTATTAAATGTGTTACACTGTTATATGGTCCCTTGAAATTTATGGAAAGGCTAAGAATTGCCTGGTGGAAATACCTGCAAAAACAATTTGCATCATTTTTTTAAAAATAACTTTTACTATTAAAATATAGTACACAAGGAATATCTGGAATATCCAAGGCTGGGAAATGAATTACTAAGTCTAGCTTGAGCCAAGATGATCTCATTTTATGTGGAGCCATCCTTAAGACAAAGATTACAGAACTAAACTTTATCTAGTAGACTTTCATTATTTTGGCTAATTCTAAGAGGAGTCATTTCAGACTTATTCATCTCCTGATTACAAGGAATTTAATGACTGGTTGGGATTCAACAACACATAGCTTTTCCCCATTTTTGACTGCAAACAAATTCCTGGAAAAGATATGGTTACAAATTACCACAGCTCCCAGTAAAAAAGCACAGGTCAATGTTTTAGCATCTCTGCTCTATACTCATTAATTGTAAAGATGTTTAGCTGGAGATACAACCACATCCCACCTAAAAGGAACTACTCATGGCCAGTTTAGCTTGGTAACACTGTAAACTGAATATTAAGCCATTAGTAAAAATTTTAGTGACAAATCACCTATTGCTGCCAAATAACCAAGACTCTTGTTGCAACAAGCAGATCTCTCCCCTTTCCCCATGTCAAGTTCAGGAGAGGAATGAACAAGACCAAAAATTCTGAAGCATCAGAGTTCCAAGGGTACAATCTGGAAGAATCTAGAAAAAGTAGCTTTAACCTCTGTAAAGTCTTTGGGTACTATCCAGATATACCATGTACATGAGTGTGTATTTTCTCCCAGTGATTTCACTTCATTGATGCCTGCCGAAGAGCCATCAATTTCAAAGAAAATATTACTTCAGAAAATATTTTGGGACAAGTCTTTTGCCTATGAATCTGTGCTGATTCAACATTAATTTCCTTTCCCTCTGTTCACACTAAAATTAAATAATTCCTGCTTCTCACCAAATCGAATCCTGATGTACACACACAACACCAGGAGTGAGCAGTATAGATGACTAGAAAGGAATGTTTTCTTATAGGCTGTTTTCAAGTTGCTGCAAAGATGACTCTTTTTTATCTGACTGAATCATATACTTGTGATAAAGATTAAACAACTTAAATCTCTGAAAAGCCTTTATCTCTTTGGATCAAACATCACCCAACATGGGATGTGTCTAATGTGACATGAGCATTTCAAAGGAGAGAAAAGCATTACATATGACCATCCAGACACTGGCTGGCTTCCTCACTGTTGGTAAGGAACAAAGGAAAAAAATATTCCCGTCTGGATATGGCAGAAACTGAGGTCTGAGTTGCTCTGGACAAAACTGGTCTTGGAGGTGGTTAGATTTTTCTCATTGCTATCAGTTTGGGGCAAGTGTGGGATGACACTGTCCAGTGAAACAGACTTAAGTAATGCAAGAAAAAATAAAATGAGCTCTTCAGATGACATTTGCTTTTCTATTTTGAGCCCAAAGCTGACTGTACTCAAAGCTTACTCCTGGCTTTTTTTGCTCAGGGATCACTTCTGACCGGGTTTGGGGACCTTATTTTGTGCCAGCATCCAACGAGGATCCAAAGCTTGTAAGGCAAGCTGTCCTATCTCTTCAGCCTTGCACATTGCATTTTATTTTTTAACACAAACCTACCTAATACGTAAGTACTCTCTCCATCAAACTCTTAAAATTATAGCACAATTCAAATTTAATTATGAAATTATTAAATTCATAATAATTAAATTCAAATTTAATTTCTGGTGTTTGGCACAGATCAAAAAATTAAATTGATTTAATTATAGTCAAGGGCACATTTTTACTTGTTATCTCATTTAATCCTCATAAATAATCATAGCATAGAAAGACCATTAATTCCCACTTTTTTTCTAGCATGTTGACCGAAACTTAGATGTTGAGTGATTTGTCCAAGGTTAGGAGGCGTGTAATTGATGGACTCTGGCTTTGCACCTAGGATTTGAAGCTCTGATTCCAATGTTCTTTCCACCACACCGTGTTGCATCCTGACACCACACTCAATATTCTTTTCAGCTGAAGGACAATATTGAGAAAAGCTCAATAGATGACAACACATGACTCTAGGGTACCTCTGTATGGATTTCCAACTTATAAAGCTCACTGAGAGATAAGGAAACAGCCAGGACACAGCAGTAAATCCCTAAATGTCATTCAATACAAAACAACAGAGCCATTCATTTTAACCCTGGCCAAAAAAAAAAGGAGTGCAGTGATTTTTGGTTTGATTTTGCTTTGTAGGATGTCATTAAAAGATGATGCATGTGTGAATCAAAAAAAAAATACAAGGAATAAAAATTGTATTGACAAAACTAGATAAGGGGAAAAGAGTAGCATTTATTTTGCAAAAGCAATGTTCTTTATAAAACAAATTCTTTTTTATTATTTTGTGTACTTTATGTAGACTAAATTTTATTATTCATTTTTTGAAGGAATTATTACTCAAAAAAATCCATGACTGTAAGGTTTGTAACCAAATTCAGTCTTCAACACATAATCTGTAGGCAATGTAGAGACAGTACCTAACAGTAGAGACTTTAGCATAGGATTGTAAGGATTTTTTTTAATTTTATTGAATTACCATGAGATAGTTACAAGCTTTCATGTTTGGGTTATAATCACACAATAATCAAACACCCATCCCTCCACCAGTGCACAGTCCCCTCCACCAATATCCTCAGTGTATCCCCCTTTTCCCACCCTCCCCCTGCCTCCATGGAATACAATATTCCCCGTACTCTCTACTTTTGGGCATTATAGCTTGCAACACAGCAACTGAGAGGTCATCATGTTTGGTCCATTTCACTTTCAGCACATATCTCCCATCCTGACTGATTCCTCCAGCCATCATTTTCTTAGTGATCCCTTCTCTATTCCATCTGCCTTCTCCCCTCCACTCATGAAACAGGCTTCGAGCTATGGGGCAATCCTCCTGGCCCTTGTATCTACTGTCCTTGAGTGAAATACAAATGGCCAAAAGGCAGATGATAAAATGCTCCACATCACTAGTCAACAGGGAGATGCAAATAAAAACAACAGTGAGATATCATCTCACACCACAGAGACTGGCACACATTCAAAAGAACAAAAGCAACCAGTGCTGGCATGTATGTGGGGTAAAAGGGATGCTCTTTCAGTGTTTCTGGAAAAACTGGTCCAGTCTTTCTGGAAAACAATATGTACAGTCCTTCAAAAACTAGAAATTGAGCTTCCATATGACCCTGCAATACCACTTCTGGGAATATATCCTAAGGATGCAAAAAAGCACAGTAGAAATGACAACTGTACCTATATGTTCATTGTAGCACTGTCCACAATAGCCAAAATCTGGAAAAAATCCAAGTGCCCTAAAACAGATGACTGGTTAAAGAAACTTTGGTACATCTAAACAATGGAATACTATGCAGTTGTTAGAAAAGATGAAGTCATGAAATTTGCATATAAGTGGATCAACATGGAGAGTATCATGTTGAGTTAAATGAGTCAGAAAGAAAGAGACAGACATAGAAAGATCGCACTCATATGTGGAATATAAAGTAGCAGAATGGGAGACTAACACCCAAGAGTAGTAGAGATAAGAACCAGGCAGGAGGTCTGCCCCACAGCTTGAAAACTGGCCTCACATGCTGGGGGGAAAGGCAGCTGAGATAGAGAAGGGAACACCTAGTAGAGAATGTTGGGAGGACCCACTCGGGTTGAAAGCTGCGTGCCAAAAGTAGACTATAGACCAAACATGATGGCCACTCAATACCTCTATTGCAACTACAACAGCCAACAGGAGAGATAACAAAAAGGAATGCCCTGCCACAGAGGCAGGGTGGGGTGGTGGGGGTTGGGGTGGTGGGAGGGATACTGAGAACATTGGTGGAGGAGAATGGGCACTGGTGGAGGGATGTAAAGGAAATGCAAACATGAAAGTTCATAAGTCTACAACTGTACCTCATGGTGATTCACTAATAAAAACCTTTTTTAAAAAAAGTGAAAATAAAACTAAAGCCGAACTCCTAAAAAATTAAAAATTAAAAAAGAATCACTCCTGAGGGTACTCTGGGGAACATACAGGGTGCCTGGATTCAAACCTGGGTTTAATTTCAGAATATTAGAATATGACTTTTCTCTGTTTTAATAAGGATTTATCTGAAACTTTTTTTTAAAATGGGTGTATTTTTGTTTAAAATTGTAATTGAGAAGCAATATGGAATTTTTCCCAAATAAATTGAATATTGGATACAAAAAGTAACAACAGCATCATCAACAACAAAAAACAACAAAAATAGTTCATTGAATAACGCATTATTTGCAACTCATGTGAAAACTCCTTACTAATAAATATATGTAAATTTGAAAAAAAAAAAGCTCTCAAAAAAAATATCTGGGTTGCTCCTGCCCAGAGGCCAAAAAAGTCTTAAGCTTTACCATTAAAAGACTCTTTATAGCAAATAAATATCCCTACCTACTTTTTTTCTAAATAAAATTGCTCCTAAAAGGGTTTTGTCACACATAGTTTGTTGGCAAAGGCAGATCAAAGTCCCTTTTTAAGGAAAATGAAGGAACGCAGAACAGAAGAACTCCATTTGGGGCAGACCCTAAATAAGATGAACTAATCTAGGACACACTCACAAAGCAAGATGCCAGCCCTCTTGATTTTCTTAGACTCTTAACCTCTAGATCAGATTGAGTATCCTTTTTTTTTTTTTATAAAGGGCCAGATAGTAAATATTTTAAGCACTGCAAACCATACAATCTCCATGGTAACAACTCAATTCAGTCACTGTTCCACAAACGCAGGCCTAGATAATAACAAATGGGTGTGATATGATCCACAGAAATTTTATTTACAAACACTGAGGGCCAAAATTTGCCCACAAGATGTAATCTGCTTCCAAGGTACTTGATTGTCCTTACTTTTGTGAACGGGATGAGCGGAGAGAAGGTAGCTGGAATAGAGAAGGGATCACTAAGAAAATGATGGCTGGAGGAATCAGTTGTGGTGGGAGATGTGTGCTGAAAGTAGATAATGGACCAAACATGATGACCTCTCAGTGTCTGTGTTGCAAGCCATAATGCCCGGAAGTAGAGAGAGTATGGGGAATATTGTCTGCCATGGAGGCAGGGGGAGGGTGGGAAAAGGGGGGTATACCAGGGATATTGGTGGTGGGCAATGTGCACTGGTGGAGGGATGGGTGCTTGATCATTGTGTGATTGTAACCCAAACATGAAAGCTAGTAACTATCTCACGGTAATTCAATAAAAATTTTTAAAAAAAATGTAATCTGCTGAACACTTCCTAAACCAGTACCCTTAGGGATGTTGTTAGCCTCCCCTACCATAGTGTCCTATGTAAATTTTAGTTTGAAATCTACAGGGGCTGGAGCAGTAGCACAGCGGGTAGGGCCTTGCATGAGGCGACCCGGGTTCGATTCCCAGCATCCCATATGGTCCCCTGAGCACCACCAGGGGTAATTCCTGAGTGCAGAGCCAGGAGTGACCCCTGTGCATCGCCACATGTGACCAAAAAAGCAAAAAATAAATAAATAAAAAGAAAAAAAGAAATCTACAGGGGTTTGGGGGTGGGGGTGGTATGGATTCTACAAAGATCATTAAAAGACATATATAGTAATTAGTCTGTTAGAACCTTTAATCAAAGTAACATGTCATGAGGCCCAGAGCAGTTTATATACCTCTATACCAACGCTGTAACCGAGAAAATGCACAGGCCCCAGGTGATCTAAATCTGATGAACTGAAAGGTATGGGTGTTTTCTTTTTCTGAACCCTCCACTCAAAGATTTCCCTTCAGATGTTATGCTTGAGAAGGGGGTGGGGATTGCTCAGCGGTGAAGGGCCTGCTTTGTGGGCAATGGGGGTCTTGAAACCCACGTCTGGTATCCCCCACACTCACAGTGAAATCTCTGCAGTTCTGACCTGTGGGTCTCTCAGCTTCACAATCAAACTGGGCAACCAATATCCGGTGATCCCAGCAAAAGAAAAATAAGGGAATGAATTTTAAATGCAGGGGGCCGGAGAGATAGTACAGTGGGCAGGGCACTTGCCTTGAATGCAGCCGACCCCAGATCAATCCCGGCACTTAGATTCCTGGAGGTTTTCCAGGAGTGAGCCCCAACTATAGAGCCAGGAGTAATCCCAGAGCATCACAGTTTGTGACCCCAAATCCAAAATATTTTAAATGAATTAAGTTCATTTTTTTTTAATATGTAAAAGTTAAAGAACCTAGAGACAAGCTGACGAGTGGCAGAACATGGATTGGAAGCCAGGATAATGGGCCTCAAAACCCAAAGTAAACTAAGGTGAAGGAGTGTGTCTCGCCAGAAATCAGTGAAAAGTGAAAAGTGGTGAAATCAGTCCTTTCCAGGGTGTGAAGGGTGCAGGGAGAGCAAAGGCACCTGTCCAGGTGAAGCAGGTGACCGTGCAGATGGCTCACTCTTGAGACTCTAGAGAGAAACAGCTAAAATGTTATCTTCAGGGGCTGGAGCCATAGCACAGCCGGTAGGGCGTTTGTCTTGCACGCAGCCAACTCGGGTTCAATTCCCAGCATTTCATATGGTCCCCTGAGCACTTCCAGGAGTAATTCCTGAGTGCAAAGCCAGGAGTAACCTCTGAGCATCGCCGGGTGTGACCCAAAAAGCAAAAAAAAAAAAAAAAAAATAGCAATAAATAAAAAATAAAATGTTAGCATGAGCCTAATAGCTACTGTTATATATTTCAAGAAAATGTAGACTATTTACAGTCAACCTAATGTTTGTTGTTATTCTGAATACTTTGGACAATCATTTTCTTTGAAAGCATTCAGTCACATCTTGAATATTTTTCCCCCGAAGAAATATGTGTAAATATTTACTTTGATCCTATGTATTAACAAAGATGTGTCCTAGAAAGGAAGAGAAAAAAATAATCTGTTTAAAACTTGCTATAAACATTTATGGAAAACAGAACTGGTAAATCCGATTCAAAATGCTTACTGGGCTTGTTACTCGGATGGCATTAAACATATAAACAAATGGAATGATTGGGGAGTTTTCATCATGTAAATTTTACAACACAACAATGGGCTGAAGCAGATAAGACCTCAAACTAAAGAACTGTGTGTCTCACAAAAAAGTCAGTTGTGATCATTCACACAGTGAAAATAGGCCCTCACAGTAAGCATTTTATTTATAAGGGATTAGTTGGTTATATCCTGAGAATAAACACAATGTCCTTCCCTAGGCCGCTGAGATTACACTATGACGTTGATTTCTATATCTGTCATCGTATTGGAACCTTAGGATGTATTACTGACCTCACCCGGGCTATCTTAAATCTGTGATTAGAGTTACGAGAGGTCTAAGATTGCAAAAGGGTCATCACCAAAGATTGTGATTTATTATACTGAGTCTCTAAAATGCAATTTCAATTTTGCACTATTTCTCCTTTGATAATTAGAATGTGTCCAATGACTTAAGTTAGAGCCTTCTGTATAACACTTTTTCAAAATATGATTGCAGGAACCCAGTGATGGCAATGTAGATAATTTGGACAAACATTCAGTTAGAAAGGCTTAAGGGGGGAAAAACAGAAAACATCCTCCAAGGCATTGGCAGGCTAAAAGTGAAGAATTGTCAGGCCAGAATCTGGGGAGAAGGGGAACCAAGAGTCAGCACTGAAACTGCTCATTCATTCTCTGGGGGATTTGACAATTCAGAAAGGGCAACCACGTAACTGAGAAGCTGACAGTGCTAGCAGGCTGGTGGAGTTAGGATGAAAGGTGCTAGGATTTATCTAGTTAGTATTCCGTGACGTCACTGGATTCAAACACAGATTCTTATTTAAATTAAAAATAAACAAATTTAATTTCAAGTGATAGAAAACAAAGTCAAATGCATTTTTTCCCCCTTTCTTCCTCTCCCCTGTCCCCAAGCCAGTGCCGAGGACAGAAACCATAGCCTCTTGCATAAAACAGAAAAAATTTAAAAATACCTGCTGTATTAGACACACCCATAGGAAAAATTACAGAAAACTGAAAGCAAACAAATAATAAACATGAGTGAAGAATCCTGGCCGGCGGGCACTGCAACACCGGAGAATGCTCCAGGCCCCAAACCAAGCTGGTATCCCCGGGGTGTCCCAGAAGGAGCAGGTGCAGTCTCCCCGACTTCTCCATATGGAATCCCGGCAACCATGAGCTTCTACAAGCAAGGCTCCGGTATATGGGGACCGGGACTTTTTCTCCGAACCATGAGGCCGCTTATGCGGCTGTGTGAACTTTCCTGATACGCAAAGTGAGCAATGGAAAATAGATGATCTAGCATCTGCCCCTAGAAGGCTGGCTTGAATGCTGGTGGGAATATCCAAGCAAAGTATAATGCCCAAAACTATAGAGAAAGTATCTGAACAATTGTCTGCCGTAGAGGCAGGGTAAGGACTGAAATGGGAAAGGAGGGGACAATGGGGATATTGGTGGGTGGAAAGTTTGCACTGGTGGAGGGTTGGGGTGATCAATCATTGTATTGCTGAACATCAACCATGCAGCTTTGGGCAGAAATGTGTCAGAAATTCGGATCCGGATCTTCCCCCTCCCCCAACCCCTCCCTGCCCCTTCCAGACCCCAAGCTGCCGCCCACGAACGAGCCCTCTAGCTACTGATCGAGCTGTTTATCAGCCATGATCCCAGAGACTCAGAAACAAAGCTCAGAACACAGCGGCTTTAGGTAGAAATCCCTCCAGATTTAATTATTAAAACCTCAGAATTCCAAAATCACGCAGCCACAATAATGATGCACAATTGCATCATCATATGCAATACATAATCAGAAATAGAAAACACGTTGTCTAATGTTGCCTCTTCGGTAGATCTGAGTGTTGGAGTAAAATCCCAAATAATAATGGTGGGTTTGGTGTCAAAATGTTGAATGTAATCAAAGTAGAGAGAGAGAGAGAGAGAGAGAGATAGAGTAACGTGGAAATCATATGCCACACAAGTAGGAGGAGGGTGTGGGATGGGAGGGACACTGGGTTCTTCAGTGGTGGAAAATGCTCACTGGTGAAGAGTCAGGTGTTTCATTATTCCATGACCGAGACTTAAACCAAAAACTCTGTAACTGCTCTCATGATGTTTCAATAAAAAGAAAAAAAATAATAATGATAAATATTATGCCCTACAACTCTGCCCAAAAGCATTGTGTAATTATAGTGGCATAAAACATAGTACATTCAAAGACAAAACACTTTACTAACGAGCAACACAGCTTACTTCATAATGATAAAAGTTTAACTCACTCACAAATATATATATGCATATAATTCTAAATGAACCTTTCAAAATAAATTAAGCAAAAATTGACAGAACAATAATAACTAGACAAATATACACACATGAAGCACAATACAATCATAATGAAAGATGCTAACATATCTCTTTCAGTAAATATTAGCACAAACAAACCAAACAACAGTAAGAATTAAAAAATTTGAACAACATAATTAATGAGCTTGAACTAATTTCTACACACTCTGTGAGTGCTAAATATGTACCCTTGTTAAGCACATATAATTCGTTTAAAAAGAAAGCATCCTTCTTCAGGGCCATGAAGCAAATTTCAGTAGATTTTAATAGGCTAGAATCAGCCCTATGTATTTTGGCCAAAATAAAAGATTTAAGAAACACACACACACACACACAACCCTGAAATTACTCGATATACATCCAAACATTTACAGTTGATACAATTCTCATAAAAATCCTAGCATGCATTTTGTTTGATTTTGTTTTATTCTGTTTCAAGTTGTTTCTGGCTGCCTATGAAATAGTGAATACCCAAATCTTCTTGCTATAGTTATTCAAGTCTTAGCATAGACCCTACGGCAGTGGGGCAGAACCAGAACAGAACATCGGCTCATTCAGTCGGTTTATAATGAACATGACCCCAAACAGCAGGCAGGAAGGTGGACTTTCAATAATCAGTGCAGAACCTGTGAGCAGAAAGAAGTGAAAACTGCCACTTACAAACATGCAAAAATGCCAAAGAAAATCATCCAAGCTCCTAAAACAGAATACTAGAGAACATATTTATGACCTTGGGATTGGGAAACACTTCTTAAACACAACCGAAAAACCACAAGAGAAAGGGTGGATCTATCAGACAATGTCCAAGGTCACAACGTCTGTATCTCAAAACATGCACTCCACAAACGGGCAGAGGGAAGGATAGTAGAGATATTCCCTGGCAGCCACAGACCCATGAGAAAAGGCCGACACAACAGTAACGTGAGCAAGAGACTCAACCAAGTTTTCACACAGAGGGCACCCGAATCGCCAGGAACTCGATGGGATTCGGTTTCACCAATGATGAGGGAAAGAGAATGAAAGCCACCACCAGAATGACTGTCCCTCCAGAAGAGGAAGATGGAAAGGACAGATCATCTCAGTGTTCGAAATCTTTGCCATCTCG
This sequence comes from Sorex araneus, assembly GCF_027595985.1. Classification (NCBI taxonomy): domain Eukaryota; kingdom Metazoa; phylum Chordata; class Mammalia; order Eulipotyphla; family Soricidae; genus Sorex; species Sorex araneus. The sequence continues at coordinate 7,516,999 of NC_073307.1, forward strand.
GAGCCCAGAACTGCGATTCCAATGGGGATTCTAACACAGGCGTCAGGAGTGATATTACTGGACATGATCCGGAAATTGTTTTCAATTTATCGTCTTTTACATTTGAGAGTACACAGAGATTAGGATCCACTGTTCCCACCCATGAGTATATAACCAATAATAATGCATGCACATGCACTCTGTGAGACAAATTCAAGAATTTGTCTTGAAAACAAAAAACAAGAATGTGTTTGGCAGAGTCAAGGGTTAACGGCACGATAACAGCACAGGCCCGCATGGGGAGGCCCTGCATTTTCTCCTTGGCACCACCTGGCCCCCAGAGCACTATCTGAGCATCGCCAGGGGTGGCCCCTAGACAACAGGGGGTAAATATTCAGACCAACTTTATTCATAATATTAAAATATAAAATAACTGCGAAAAGCACAAATATCCATCAGAGGGATTTGTAAATTACTGTCATACTCACACAATGAAATTTAGGCAATAATTTATAAAGAGAACTAACTTCAGATAAAAAGCATGACTGATTCTTAGAAATATGTTTACTGAAGGCAAAAGAAATATCTTAAAGGGTGGGGCACATGTTTTTTTGTTGTTATTGTTATTGTTGTTGTTGTTATTTTATTTTAAGGAATCACCATGAGATGCAGTTACAGACTAAAACACTTTCATGATTGCATTCCAATTACACAATGTTCAAGAACCCATCCCTCCACCAGTGCCCATTCTCCACCACCAATATGTTCCCTCTTTTGTGGAATATAAAATGACATAATAGGAGACTAACACCGAAGGCACATGTTTTTTTATATGCAGGAGGCCTAGGTTTGATCCCTGGCACCATGCGGGTCCCCAAGCACTGCCAGGAGTGACCCCAGAGCAAAGAGCAGGGAACGACCCTTTACCCCCACTAGTAAAAAGAAAAGAAAACCTTGTCAGTTTAATATAATGGAGAAAACTCAATAGACTAAACTACGTGTACTATGGACATACAGTTGCAGTCATCTTCAAAGGAAAGAGAGAGCGTAACGATCCTCTTAGGATCCTTGTTGCCCACTGGAGGAGTAATGAATGACCACAGAGTGGGCAATGAATGGGCGGGGGGCATGGAAGGGGCCACCAGGGAAGTGACAATGCATGACAGCCTTCATTTCTGCTTCGGATCAAAGCCCAGATCCTCCTGGGCCGAGCGCGCTTTCTCCCACAGAGCTGCAGTCTTGGCTGCACTCAGCTAATTTCTCAAGCTGAGCTAGGTGACTTGAGCGTTCACTTTGCAGTCAACCTTAAGCTATATTCTCATTTCATGCACTATTCTGCGTGCAAGTTATGCTATGCAATTAAATAGTATTAAGTGGGGCCAGGGCAATAGCTCCACTGGCTGGGGTGCATGGTTTTGCAAGGGGTGATCCCTGATTCAGTACTCAGCACCGGAGGGTCCCTTGAACGCAACTGAGCAACTACCAAGCAACAAGGCAGCAGTAGACTCTGAGCAACACCCGCTGTGGCAAAAAATATATATATAATAATAAAAACAACAATAACAGTATTAAACAGTGGGATGGGGCATAGCTCAGTGGCAAAAGCTCCGGTCTTGGACGCATGAGACCTTGAGTTTGACCCCTGGAACCAGCCCACATGCCTTAGCACCGTCTAGGTGACGAAGCTGTGTGGGATCCCCAGCAGCACAACTCAAGTGTGTTAAATCCTTCATCATCACACCCCAACCAAATGTGTGTGACCCTGGTCTCTGCAACACAGAAGAGTGTGTGTATGTGTATGTTTGGGGCGGAGGGAGGGCAGCATTGAAGAGAAGTGTTCACAAACCACTGAGTCTTGAAAATATAAGTAATAATGTAGCTGTCAGGAAACATGAAGTCATGAAATTTGCATATAAGTGGATCAACATGGAAAGTATCATGTTGAGTGAAATGAGTCAGAAAGAAAGAGACAGACATAGAAAGATTGCACTCATATGTGGAATATAATGTAACTGAGAAGTACAAGTTGGCAACGATGCAACTTCTGGCAGATATCTCTCTGGACTTAGTTACTAAAATACTAAATTACAGAAACCCAAAACTGAGAGGCCGCTAAGTGTGGTCACTCGACCTCATACCTCTTCATCCTCAGCAATGGAAAAGAAATTATCTAATGCTTCCTTTTCAGCAGGTCTGACTTTAGGGGAGAGACTCTCCAAACAATAATAGTGAGTTTTGTTGAAATATTGTGTGCAATCAAAGTGAAAGTAAAGTGAAATTTATTAGTTACACAGGCGGGGGGGGCTTAGGGTGGGGGGGCTAGGGGCATGGGGGGGGTTGGGGTGTGAGGGGGCGGGGTGGAGCTATACTGGGATTCTTGGTGGTGGAATATGAGCACTGGTGAAGGGATGGGTATTCGAGCATTGTATAACTGAGATTTAAACCTGAAAACTTTGTAACTTTCCACATGGTGACTCAATAAAAAATTTAAAAAAAAAAGAAAATATAAGTAATAAAAGACTAATAACGTTGTAGGTGTCAGGTGCTATTCCAAGCACTTTATGGATATTTTTATAACAACCTGATTGAATCTTACAAATCCTGTGAAAACACATAGAACAGAAAATCTTTTTTAAAAAAAGAAAAAATTCTATCCTCTCTTCTAATCTGAATCCCGGGAATTTATTTGTGAAGAAAGACAAGCCCAGAAGAACAAAGCTGCCAAGGCAGTGGCCACCCCTGATCCCTCATCACGGATCACAACAAACAAACAAGCACACCGTGAAGTGTTTCTGTGCCTGTGTCAGGAAGAGATTTTCCAGGAGATTAAGCCTGTTCATTCAGCTCAGGGTGGAGATTGTACCAAGCGTTGTCAATAAATGAGTAAACCAAGCAGATTTTTTAAATCCAGACTCATCAATCCAGTCATTTGAGGACATCGCTTCTCTTGCCTTCGACTATTTCTTGGCATTAAAGAGAAAACTTCTTTCTAACTTTTGAGGTGCCCCGTGTGGTACTGAAATAACTTTTTCCTCCAACAGGCTAACATCCCGAGAGAAATTAAATGGGCCTTGCAGGGCAGTCAGAGGAAACGGCCGTCGATAGGTCCCAGGGGGAAAGATGGATCCAACCAGGCACCATTGAATAAGGAGGCGGGACAGCATCTAAGGGTGGTGGGAGGATGCACTGAGCCTTGGGAAACTCAGAGATTAAAGGCTCCTTTCAATGCATGTTTCAGTGTGGGACCACTTCAATGTCCAGACTCCTCTTTGGTCAAATAAAACCTGTTTCCTGAGATAGACAGAGTGGCAGGGTTAACTCACTTGAACGTTGGGTGAATGTTTCCCGTTTCAATTCCCTGTTTGCAGTTGGGACAGATACATTGCTCGATGGAACTTCTTGGCTCTCTCAACATGAAAAGAAAAAAAAAGTCCCCCAAGCACCATCAAGAGTGATCTCTGAGCACTGACAATAACCCGCTCCCACAAAAAATAAATACATAAATAATGGCAGAAAAGAAAACTCTTCCTCCAACTGCTTAGCTCAAAATGATCCACGTGGGATTTCTGTGAGGTAATGTCAAATACCTTGGACTGGAGCGATAGCACAGCAGGTAGGGCGTTTGCCTTGCACGTGGCTGACCCGGGTTTGATTCCTCCGCCCATCTCGGAGAGCCTGGCAAGCTACCGAGAGTCTCCCACCCCCACAGCAGAGTCTGGCAAGCTCCCCGTGGCATGTTCAATATGCCAAAAACAGTAACAACAAGTTTCACAATGGAGACGTTACTGGTGCCCGCTCGAGCAAATCGATGAACAAGGGGACGGCAGTGCTACTAATGTCACATAGGAGGCAGGGTAATGTGATAGCATCCTGGCGATGCTGACTGCAAGTTTACTGGAAAGTAGTCCTATCTCCTTTGGATTTACTGAAAAGCATATCACAATATTATTAAGTTACGAAGATGGACACTCACACAATGTTGAAATATTTACCAATTATATTATATCACTGCCTAATAACTTTTTTATTAAATTATTCACACTAGGGACTACTAGCTTTCCTCTAAAAATATCAAAAAAACCATTTTCGCAACAGGAGTGTTATAGTTATTTAGGGGAATAAAACAATTTTCTCTATTGCTAGAGAGGCCTCAGCATCATGTGTGGCTGGGACAGCACATGTGTCAGAAACTGAGTTTCACATGTGCAAGGCCCTGAGCCTGCCTCCCAGCTGCTCACTGTGACCCCCAGCATTGCCAAGGATAGCCCCTATTAAAAAAAAAAAGGAAACAGATAGTGTCTGTTTCACAATCTAGATGTTGTTCAGTAAGATTCGAATTTTTAATAAATCGCCATGCTCCAATTAAGTAGAAAGGTTTATGGTATAATCCTGAGTATACATTCATTAATTCGGCACTGAGTCACCTTGTGTAAAGTAAATTTTACTTTATATTTTTTCATTCGTTCTTCCTTTTGAGAAACGGTTGCTCACGAGTTGTAAGCTAGAATAGGAAAACGTCTCAAATATTGGTTACCCTTTGCCCCAGGAAACGCCTGATAAAAACATAGCACGTTACCAGAACACAAATAGTGACATTGACAGAGGCACGATTCGGGGTAATTTTCATCCCCGCGAGGACTCTCCATGATGCGCTTTAAGTGCCCGGCGGCCCGTAGCTGCCCTGTCCATCCCTGACGCTATACCTAACGCCTGAGCGTGGCTTTCCCCGCGCAGCATACTTCGTGGAGAGCCTTCTTTGCTGCAGTCTGTACCAATCTGTTTCTCCTCATTTGGGTAGAATTCCACAGCACAGATGTTTTAACTGGTCGCCTGTTCGAGGACATCTGGACTGGCCTTTTGCTGGTTTGGGGCTACTATGTGACATTACAAACTGTCCCATGACAGTAGAGACAAGGGCCAGGAATATTGCCCCAGAGTTGGCAGCCTGCCTTATGAGCTGGGGAGAAGGCGGTTGGGACAGAGAAGGGACCACTAAGTCAATGATGGCTGGAGGAATAGTTCGGGATGGGGGATGTGTGCTGAAAGTAGATAAAGGACCAAACGTGATGGCCTCTCAGTATCTGTATGCCCCAAAGTTGAGGGAGAGTAAGGAAGGTGCCTTCCATAGAGGCAGGGGGTAGGGTGGGGTGGGGTGGGGGTGGCAGGAGGGATACTGGGGACACTGGTGTGGAGAATGTGCACTGGTGGAGAGATGGGTGTTCGATCATTGTATGACTGAAACTCAACCACGAAAGTTTTGTAACTGTATCTCATGGTAAAATAATAATTTAAAAAAAAACTACCATGGATAGTCATATGCCATTTTCCACATGAATCTTTCTGTTTCTCTGGGACAAACATCCAGAGTGGAATCACTACGTTGCACAGTAGCTGTTTTGTGTTTTGGAAACTGCAAAAGTTTTCTAACGTGGCTGTACCACTCTGCTTTCCCACGAGCCCTCAGTGAGTGTGGGGTTCTCCACATCCTCGCCAGCACTTGGAGAAGACAACTGCGTATTTTTAAAAATATCGGCATATTCCTAGGTCATCATGTATTTGTGTGATTTCATTTTCTTACAAAAGTATTCAACTATAGGCAAAATACAGCAATTTTACTTAAGAATCACAAAATTGAAGTCAATCTAATGAAGTGAGCAAATGATATGACAACTTCATGTCCTATTTTGCTTCACCTGGTCTCTACTGTCATTTTTATGAGTCAATGACTTATCACCATAACTAAAACTCGTTCCAAGCTCACATTCACCACTCGCATCTTAAGCTTACAGTTTTACCAACAATTCTTTTTTCCCCTTGAGCAAAGGGTGATATGGAGAGGGACACTCAAAATCCAAAAGACCTGTCGGCATAAATAGATGACTGAAAACAGTGTTTGACATGCATTCACTTCTTGTTCTTTCTTTTCTTCTTTTGCATATTTATGTTCTCTTTGCTTCAGCTTATTCATCCGAGCCAGTTGTTACCTCTCAAGCACAATTGCACACAGAAGTCTTGCAAATCATTTGAAAAGACTACTGAAAAAAAAAAAGGTTCATAATCCAGCTAGACTCAACTCACTACCTTAACGAAAAACCGTGGGATTATATGCCTAGTGGGTTATTCAGGGAATTAAACCCAGGCTTAAGTAGAATAAAAGCTTGTTAAAATGTCTTTTGTCCTTTTACTGGAATCTCGGGCTCACATGCAAAGCAGCAGAGCAGGAAGTCATCGCTGAGGAAAGACAGTGCTCACAGGCTGAGAATAACCAGAGCAGCTTCTCCGGGGTTCCCAGTGAGCCCCCGCTCTCCTACCCGAGAAGCACCGAGCTGAAGGAATGTGACCTGAGCCCACAAGACAGAGTCCCCACCTAGATTTACAGGCCTGCTTCTTCATCCACAGAGAAGCGCCGCTCCGGGCAAAAGGCTGATGTTCATTTAGGAGTGGAAAATGCTCAAGTTTCTTCCAGAAGCACCATCTGTTTCTCCTGCCTGGTCTGAGTTTGAATTATTTATTACAATAATCTCAGATTTATCAGGTTAACCTTTGGCTTGCCTCCTAAGAATAACTATGGAATATTTAGAATTTTTTTTTAAGTAATAGAGTAGAATAGAGGAATTAGTTTTACTGTTTTACTGGAAGAACTTTATCACAAAAAATGACACCCCCCCAAATTAAATAATTTATATTCTTTATCATATTTTATAGGCTGGCTATCCACATATTATTGGTCCATAACATGATGCTACGCTATATACATATTTTAAAGGATTACTGGGTGCAACTGTAAATAATTCAAAAAATTAAAATTTCCCACCATAGTTATCACAAGCTATCTCTCTCTTATCGGTCTACTAATGAGAAATGGAAAAAAAACAGGGTTTCCAAAATCAAAGCCAGGACTTTAAGAGCTGACAAACAGCTTTCTGTGAATCTTTATGATCTGGTAAGTCTCAGTATCTCGAGAAAAATATAAGTGACTTCTTACAAGCAAAGGCAAAGATAAACTGCACGCTATGAAAGGATTAAATATAGAAACGTTGAGGAAAACACATTTCTAAAAGACAGCAAAGTCTTCCCCAGTGCAAAGTCACGGCAATGTCCAGGAGAGTTATTTTTAAGAAACGGGGGAAAATACAGTTTCTCACACATTTAAGGGCTCCACTGATACCTTCTTGGGTTTTACGGACTGAGAAGCCTGCAGCTTCAGTTAAAAATACAGAAAATGGGAAATAACAAGTAGGAACCTAGTTGCCACACCAAGTTGACTCAGTTTCCATCTCCTTGAACTCACTGACAATGCTGGGCGCCCGAGGGTGTTAGCACAAACAACCCCCAGCTGCTGCCTCTCCAGCCCTGCCCTCATGCAGTTAACTGATGGCTTCTAAGAGCCCTGAACGGGGGAAGCCCTGCCCTGCCTTCCAAACAGAAGCCTCAGCTTTTCTTTCTTTCTCCTGGTTTTGTTGAGGTTGTATTGTGTCTTAAGCTTCCTCCGCTGTCATATTCCTAATTCCATTTTTTTTAAACTCTATTTGGGGCTGGCCAGCACTGAGAAGCAACTCTTGAACTTTTCTTGGTTGGAAAGTGTCATTTCCGTGAACCTGGTGCCATATGCACCATTTTTTTTCCAGTTCATTATTCCACATGAGAAAATAAATTGGTATCCTAGTGGCTTCTGAAGGTATTAAGGAGAAAGGGGGGGAAAAGCAACCTAGAAGTCCAAGTCCCATAAGATCAACTTTTTTTTTCCCTAATGGGAAACATTTCAGAGTATGAGTCATGTGGAACTTAGCTAGGAGTTTTAAATCTTAATCCTTTGAATTTTTGTGGAGGAGAGCCCTTAAATGGAAAGCATTCCATACCAAACTCCTAAGTGGCCTCTTAGAGATGAAAAGAATAGCATCCATGATGCATAGCCATATCGAAATTCTCTATAACTCAGGGAAATGCTCTGAATTTGCCTCTTAATTACCACATTAACAGTCAATGGAGGGGAAAGCGTCATCTGCTCCCTGGGTCCCATAGCGCCCAAGGAGAAAACCCAAACACAAGAACGTTCAAGGCTGTTCAGCTGAGCATTGCAGTACCACAGAGGGAACCGAAGGAGTAGGTCTTTACAGCATCTTTAGTCTCAAACTCCACTCTTCCCAGTGTAGGGAAGGAAACCACCTGATTTTGTGTCCTATCGCTCATGTGCAATTGGGAGCGAGAGGCAAAGGAGTCAGTACTGGAATCCACAAGTTCCTGAGGGGAGAGAATAGAGACCCCCACTCCGCCCCCAGCACAAGCAGAACCGAGAGCCCACCACACGCAGAGGGCTCCAGCCCCACGCTCACTGGTGTGACTGTCCTCCGTGCTCACCGGCGCTATCCCAGTCCGTGGACTGAGTCCATAAGTATTATTCACATTCTTCTTTAGTTGAAAGCCATTCTCTGACTTTCTTCTAACTTCTCTCGTCTTCTTTTTTAAAATTATAAATATTTTTTTACTTTTTTCCATGGAGCATTGCGTTATTTATTTTCTCCATAATCCATTATTAGATACACGATTTGCAAATATTTTTAATTAAGTTTTTTGGAATCACTGTGAGATACACAGTTGTAAAGTTGCTCATGATTGGGTTTCAGTCATACAATGTCCACCTGTGATTCCCCATTTCCTACTGCCAATGTTCCTAGTTTCCCTCTGACCACACCTCACCACCCCAATCTATGAGTGCTCTCTCTCTCTCTGTCTCTCTGTCTCTGTCTGTCTCTGTCTCTCTCTCTGTCTCTGTCTCTCTCTCACCCCCCCCCTTTCTTTTTGGGCACTACGGTTTGCAATACAGGTGCTGAGAGGTTACCATGTTTGTTCCCTTATCTAACACTTACAGTTCTTCAAAACCACTGTTTACCTTTCTAATCATCTGCTTATCATTCTATTTCCCCTAAATATATTAACCTCCCTGAGAGCATCAGAGTGTGCCCGGTATAGTAGATACTCAGCTATGGAGGAATGAATGAATAAACTCCACGGATGATACTAGATTGAACAGTGTGGCTAATGTGGAATGAATCAGCTACTTAAGGAAGTAGAATTCACTATGCCAGTAATCCGCATCTGGACCTCCTTCTTCTCTGGGGGGAGTTCCCTGAGAAATGTCTTATTGGCGGGATGCTGTTACTACAGATAAGACTGCAGACAGGATTGATTTCTTCCATTGGTAGACAGTGATTACAGAATACTAGAATTTTTATATGAGTAAGTAGCAATCGATGATACAAAATGATTGATAGATGAAGAGCTTTCTGAGAACATTTAGAAAAAATAATGCTAATTTTTTCTGTTGTTTCTGGACCGGAGCGATAGCACAGTGGGTAGGGCATTTGCCTTGCATGTGACAGACCCGGGTTTGATTCCTCTGCCCCTCTAGGAGAGCCCGGCAAGCTACTGATGGCAGAGCCTGGCAAACTACCCATGGCATATCCAATATGCCAAAAACAGTAACAACAAGTCTCACAATGGAGATGTTACTGGTGCCTGCTCGAGCAAATCGATGAACAATGGGATGACAGTGACAGTGAATCAGTGATGTTGTTTCCAGGAAGAAAAAAAAACAATGGTGAAATTTGGAACATTTCTTCAGTATACCGTTTTACTCAATTATCTCCAGACAACAGAAAACCAATATAAGCAGACTTTAAATTACATCATTATTGGGGTCCAAAAGATGCACGTGGCTTTTCTGAGAATATATCCCGAGGATGCAAAAGACCACAGTTGAAATGACATCTGTACCTATATATTCATTGCAGCACTGTTCGCAATAGCCAAAATCTGGAAACAACCCGAGTACCCTAAAACAGATGACTGGCTAAAGAAACTTTGGTACATCTACACAGTGGAATACTATGCAGCTGTTTGGAGAGATGAAGCCATGAAATTTGCTTATAAGTGGATAAACATGAAGAGTATCATGCTAAGTGAAATGAGTCAGAAAGAGAGGGACAGACATAGAAGGACTGCACTCATTTGTGGAGTATAGAATAACATCACATGAGGCTGACACCCAAGGACAGTAGATACAAGGGCCAGGGGGATTGCCCCATAGCTGGAAGCCTGCTTCATGAGCGGAGGGGAGAAGGCAGATGGAACAGAGAAGGGATCACTAAGAAAATGATGGCTGGAGGAATCAGTCGGGATGGGATATGTGTCCCGAAAGTAGATAATGGACCAAACATGATGGCCTCTCAGTGTCTGTGTTGCAAGCCATAATGCCCAAAAGTAGAGAGAGAGTGTGGGGAATATTGTCTGCCATGGAGGCAGGGGGAGGGTGGGAAAGGGGGGTATACCTGGGATATCCGTGGTGGGGAATGTGTACTGGTGGAGGGATGGGTGTTTGATCATTGTGAGATTGTAACCCAAACATGAAATCTTGTAACTATCTCATGGTGATTCAATAAAATTTTTTAAATTAAAAAAAAAAAAAGATGCATGTGGCTGACCCAGTTCAATCCCCCACACCATAGACGGGTTCCCAAGCACCACCAGGGGCAATCCCTGAGCAGAGAGGCAGGATTAAGCCCTGAACACCAGCATGACTCAAAACACAAACGACAACTAAACTCTACATCGTGCATTGCTAATGAAGAAAACACAAAGCATATTCCAACAGCACATACTTCAGCTACAACACAGCACCAACTACAGCACAAACTACAACTCCATCAGGAAGTCCTGATACTGGCTCCTAACACCCTGCAAGTATCTGAAATTTGGTCACAAAATTATCAAAATAAAACATTGTATCACTGTATCACTGTTCCTGTTGTTCATTGATTTGCTCGGGCGGGCACCAGTAATGTCTCCATTGTGAGACTTGTTGTTACTGTTTTTGGCATACCGAATACGCCACGGGAAGCTTGCCAGGCTCTGCCATGCAGACGGGATACTCTCGGAAGCTTGCTGGACTCTCCAAGTGGGGCGGAGGAATCGAAGAACCGGGGTCGGCCGCGTCCAAGGCAAACGCCCTATCTGCTGTGCTATGGTTTCAGTCCTAAATCAAAGAGACCAACTTAATTTTAACAAAGGTGTGTATGAACGGCAAAAGAACCCAGGGGAATGCAGTCAAACACATAACGGAACACGACAATTCCAAAACTGCACAAATCGGCAATTCTACCTATCCCAGTCACACAAACTGCAGGCCCCAGAGTCTAGGATGTTCCTTCAGAGAAAAATAATTCTTTGCCTGATGTCACAGCTCCCCCCAGTGGCACTGAACGCTAAACAGAACCAGCAGAACTGGCAGAATTAACAGTCAGGGTAAGAATGAAGAGGCAGCGAGGGGGGTAAGGCATGGGGGGTGGGCAGGAAAGGAAGAGGCTGCTATAAATGGCCAGGGCCAGAGCACACCAGGAATGCTCTGTGTAAATACGCATCACCGCAGGTTATCCAGAGTCTCAGAGCTTCAGGACAAGCTGGAAGCAGGAAACTGAAGAGTTCAAGACGCCCCACTTCACATCTGAAGAATTCTCTGGAAAGTGAAAAATTAGGTCAACTGCTCCAGATATTTGAGTCTACATACATCAGAACCCCGGGACTGTCTTTTCCATCCAGAGTACCATGTGGATAATCTGAGATTAGAATCTTAGCATTTTGCCTTCCTGGTGTTTTCTCTCACTATTTCCATGACGTTTCTTGTGAAAAGTGGCTCTCTTTCCTATGGAAGTTCCATGGAAGAAGAATTTCCATGGCTTCTCTGCCTTTTGGCTAAGATCAAGTGAAGGAGAATCATCTGTCTAGTCTCACGGCTGTATCCCAGCCCCCCAAACAGGGCCTGCCCCAGATTACACTCTCGATATGTATTACTGAATTAATGTGGGAATGTGATTCCTGTGACAAGTCTTGAAGGAAGCAATCTCTCTCACTCTTGGATTCATAAACACCTTTGGGATTCCCACAGTAGAACAAACAAACTGTTTCTCCCCGAGTGTTTATGTAGAATTTTGCACACCATTTCATGTGTTTCTTAGGTTCTCTGTCATGTCACTCGGGTTCATAAATCACAGGTCACTAAAGTTCTGCTCTAAGCAGAACACCAAGCTCAAGTTCATCATTGGGAAGCTAAGATGAGTCTGACAATGTCTAGATGGTTCGAAAACTCGTCTTGGGCCGCCAAAGAAGCAGCCATGCCCTCTGTCCGTCACACCATTTCCTGAGCCCCTTTTACTTATCACCTTTAACGACTGAACAAACAAGGAAACATAAGACTCAAAGGAAAAATCACTACACCCTCACAGGCTCTTTTTGCTCTATCAGATCCACTCCCCGGAATGACTCTACCTCTACTACAGCTGTCCGCATCTTCGAGGAGTTCTCACCCCCCTTTCATATGGCTCCTGTCCACTCCAGACCATGTAGGTGTCCAGAAGTGGCTCAGTGGACCGAAACCTTCTGCAAAAACATGTCCTGGTCTCACGCTCTTCTCCAGCCAGGTAATCAGGCAAGGTGATCTCACTGGCTCAGGCCTCGAGCTTCCTAGAGTTCCCACTGAACCCGGGGGAGCCAGAGACAAAAAAGAGGGAATAGAGAACAGAAGAATGCTAGAAACAGAACCGAGGCAGCACCCACAATTTAAGGCAGGCTGAGAAAAACAATGAAGGGGCCAGAGTAATAGTACAGTGGGGAGGGCATTTGCCTTGCATGTGGCCAAACTGGGTTTGATTCTCAGCATCCCGTATGGTCCTCCAAGCATCACTAAGAGTAATTTCTGAGTGCAGAGCCAGGAGTAACCCCTGAGAATCGCTGGGTGTGACCCAAAAAGAAAAAAGAAAGATGGAATAAAGGAAGAAATGTCACGGCATCACTTTTTTCTTAAAATTGTGGGTTCCGCCCAACCTAAAGAGACACAGTAGGGGAGAAATAAATGGCCAGAGACAGCAACTAGGGTTAGTCCCCAGAACTGTGCTGAGGGAATGGGAGGGTACTTGAGACTGTGGTGAAGGCAAGTGGGTACCCTGGTGGTAGGCACAGTGCTGAAACAATGTACACACGTGGAACTATCATTAACAGTATTGTTGGTCACAGCGGCTCAATAAAGATTTCTAAAAAAGCAACCCAAATAGTCACTAGTGATGGGGTAAAAAAAAATCAATTAATTGTGGTGCATTCCAAAAGTGGAAATGTCCTAGATTATGGTAGGCTAAAAATGAATACATACCTAGAGGGACTAGAGTGCTATCACAGAGCATAGGGCTTTTGCCTTGCACACGGCCAACCCGGATTCAGTTCCTCTGTCCGTCTCAGAGAACCCGGCAAGTTACCGAGAGTATGCCGCCCGCACAGCAGAGCTTGGCAAGCTCCCCGTGGCATATTCAATATGCCAAAAACAGTAACAACAAGTCTCACCATGGAGACGTTACTGGTGCCCGCTCGAGCAAATTGATGAACAACAGGATGACAGTGCTATAGTGCTACGTACCTAGAGATGCCTCCAGACCCCGCCCCAACAGAGCCCCGGCAGCCGAAAACCTCCAGAGCCCAATCGCTGCCATGCTCCTCATGACCGACCCCCACAGGCTAGGGACAAGCCGCATTCATGAGAAAATCTGCTGAAAAGGTCAGGTAGAGGGTTTTGTGACTGAAATCCCCAGGCTCTCCTGTTGTCAGGAGTGAGCGACCTCCCCCCAGCCCCCTGTTCTTCCGGGAGCCAGGCAGTCACACCCACAAACTGCCTCTGGCACCATCTAAGCTCACTAATAGCCATGTTCCAGGGACTCACAAAAAAATCTCGGAAGAGAGCCCCCCACCAAAAAAAAAATTAATACATATCACATAGTGACCACTATGACGATGATAGTTGGAAATGATCATTCTGGAAAAGAAACGAGTGCTGAAAGGTGGTAAATACGTGATAACCCATCAGTACCTGTATTACAAACCACAATGCCCAGGAGACAGACAGACAGACAGACAGACAGACAGACAGAAGAAAAGTACCTGCCATAGAGACAGGGTGGGATGGGGTGGGGGTGGGATGGGGCAGAGGGACTCTGGGGACATTAGTAGTGGGAAATGTACCCTGGTGAAGGGATGGGTGTTGGAATCCCCAATGACTGAAGCCTGCTCATGAACAACTTTGTAACTGTGTATCTCATGGTGATTCAATTAAAAATTTTTTTTTAATTTAATCCATACTAGCCTACCACAACAGCCTAACTAAATCTTGAAATAGATTGGATTGGGGTGGGGGAGGGCATCTGATTCACCTACGGCAGGGGCCGGCAGAGCACATCCCTCTAGGGTCAAGGCCCTGGGTTCTGTCCCGGCACCGAAAGGGCCCTGGGTGTGGCCGTGGATACCCTAAGAAGCATCTCCGCGGCGCAGCCCAGAGCGCGCGCTCACACTCGGGCGCGCTCCAGTCCCGGGCGCTGTGACTTCAGGACACGTAGTCAAATAGGAAAGATGCAAGAAAAACCAAAAAGGCGTCGCCTCGTGAAACTCGGCCCGGAGAGACTGATGGCGGCAGAGAAGCAGAGCGGGGAGCTCTAAGACACACCCCTCGGCCAAATGCATAAAGGAAGCTCCGACCCAAGCCTAGGAAATACCTGCCAGGAGCTCTGAAGACTGGGATAGGAACTGCAGCGGTCAGGGATGAGCACTGTGGGCGGGAGTTGGGGTTAAACTTCCCCAGAGCAGGAGCTGCACCACACTCTCCTCCGCAATGATTTCACCAAGCAGTTAAAGTTTTACTGGCTAGTTCACAGAGGAACTGAAGTGATTGGGGCATAGTGATCAATTTTACTCGTGGTTTCATCTCCTTGCGTGTAAAAAGAGTATAATAATATACATTTCACTAGGTAAAAGTAATAACTGAAATAAATGCATTGAGGTTGGAGGAAAAAAAGGGGTGGGGGGAATAGAACATTTTTTTAAAATTAAAAAAATTCCAAGAGGAAAAGAATTAACTCAATCCCACTGTGAAGGAATTGGAGCAATTTCGAAAAGACTCGTGTATATCAAAGGAAATGTTCTGGAGAAGTCACTAAAGATATCTGAGAATGGTGTGTCTCTCTGCAGAGAGTTCTACGCACGAAAATATTAACACAAGCTCCATAGTAAGGGAACCAATAGCATTACTGTTACTCTATTCACTGAGTAAAACTTCACCTAAGAAGTTCATTTTTTTCTTTTTGGAGTAAGGGGCAGGAAGTGAGGCTCGTTGTGCTCAGGGGGCTATTCCTGGCTTGCATTCAGGAGTGACCCCCCCCCCCGCAGTGTGGGGGAACCAAATGTAGTGCTGGGGATCGAACCAGAGTTGTTGAGTGCAAGGCTAGTGCCTGAGCTGCTGTGCTCTCTCAGGCTCAGAAGGAGGAGGAGGAGAGGGGGAGGAAGAGGAGAAAGAGGAGGAGGAGGAGGAAGAAGAAGAAGAAGAAGAAGAAGAAGAAGAAGAAGAAGAAGAAGAAGAAGAAGAAGAAGAAGAAGAAGAAGAAGAAGAAGAAGAAGAAGAAGAAGAAGAAGAAGAAGAAGAAGAAGAAGAAGAAGAAGAAAAGAAGGAGAAGAAGAAGAAGAAGAGAAGAAGAAGAAGAAGAAGAGAAGAAGAAGAAGAGAAGAAGAAGAAGAAGAAGAAGAAGAAGAAGAAGAAGAAGAAGAAGAAGAAGAAGAAGAAGAAGAAGAAGAAGAAGAAGAAGAAGAAGAAGAAGAAGAAGAAGAAGAAGAAGAAGAAGAAGAAGAAGAAGAAAATAATCTTCCAATTCAAACCCATTTATCTCTCTTTGAGTGCAGTTTAATGTACTGGCATAACAAAACTCAGAAAGACATTACACTGACATTAGGGGGAAGAAATTACTCATTTCACTGCTGCCTAGCAACAAAAAGCTAAAATTTAATCAGATGATAGAATCCAGGCTTATAGCATCTCATGGTACCAAACAAGACTGTTCCTGGGCTGATGAACCTGGTTTTGCATTGCTTCAAATGTTCGAGACAGGGGAGCTGGCTCCAGAGGCTGGAGGGTGTGTTTAACCAAAGCCAGGCCCTGTGCTTGAGCTGTAGCACCCCAAGGACCGCGGGCACCACCGAGTGTGTCCCGCCGACCTCGGAGCGCTCCTGGCCCCGAGCAACACGCCTGGGTCACACCACAGGCTGACTATCATCCGGAGTGATCCCAGGCCAAGCCACCAGGAGGCCTGAAACATACACCAAATATTTAATTCAAAAAGTTCTACATTTTCCAATACGCTTTGTGTGTTTGCTTTTCCAAGTTAATGGAAACTTCTATTCTCTGCAGTCCGTGTGATTTTTATTGGGACTGGCGGGATGAGGAGGTGTTTGAACCATACCTGGCGGTATTCAGTGACTATTCCTGATTCTGTCGCTTGGAGGGACCCCCGGGGCAGCACACGGGGAAGGCGGGGGGGGGGGGGGGGGGGGGACGAGGGGCATGGGGTGCCCGGGATTGAGCAGTGCTCAGTTGCTCGCAAGACCAGCACCTTCCCTCTGTGCAATCTCTCCAGCCTCTGCTTGAGTGATCTCAGAGAAAGGAAGAGAACATCCGATGCTGGCCTTCACCAGCTGGAACCCTCAGCCTCTGAGCCTCTCTCCCAACGCCTGGATAAAGGATGAAGAAATGGGGCGTGGCGCCGCCCAGCTGTTATCCCCCCCGCTGCCACAAGGTGTCGCTCTGAGAGCCGGTTTCCACAGCAGAGGCCTCAGTCCGGGTGCAGCCCGGAGATCTTGCATTTCCTACTCGGGCTTCTCCCGCAAAGCTGGAAAATCAGACCAGAATGGCTAAACCTAGAGGGGTTGATGGCATCTGCGACCAGCAGATGTCAGGCAAGGCCATTTCCTTTTGCCGCCGGAAAGTGCAGGGAGGCCTTTGCTTGCAGGAGCCTTACTGACCCGCAACCTACCAGAAGCAAGTTCTGCACACGAGCCTGCAAGCAGTTTGCAAAGTGGAGACGTGGGGCTTCTTGCCCTGAGAGCAATGGGGAAGGATTAGCAAAAATGATGCATTTACAAGACCCGTCCCTTCCTCCCCAGACCCTTCCCCACGTGACTTCCCAGCTGGAGTCTCTCCAGCCCTTCTCTAGTTTTACAGGAATAAACCAACACTCAAATATTGATTCTGCAGCGGGACACTTGGGCAGTCTTTGGGCTGGGGCTGATACCAGTGCACGCTACGCCGAGATTCCACCCGGGTGGCCACACTTTTATGCAGCTGCTTTGCTGCTGATCTACCAGAATCTGGAGGCCAACTAGACTACTTTTGGTTCCAGAAACTGCTTGCAGCCATGTCTCTAGACTGTGAACTAAGCCATAGCCCCATGCCGCCCGAGGACGGGAAATATCCTTCTTTCTCGGTTTTTCTTTTCTTTGTCGAGCAGCGTGGTGTCAGCCATGTTATGAGGACTATTAAGCAGGCAGGAACTTGGTGGCACAGGAAGGATTAAAAAAAAAAAGAGTTATGTACTTGGAACAGCGGGACTTCATATCTCTTCATTCTCAGCAATGGAAAACTAATTATCAAATGCTTCCTTGGCAGTAGGGCTGTCTTTTTTGGGGGGGAAACTCCAACAACAATAGTGAGTTTTGTGTTGAAATATGGAATGTAATCAAGGTAAAGAGAAAATGAAGTGAAATTTATCAGTTACGCAGGCGGGGGTGGAGGGGTGGGGGGTGGGAGGTATACTGGGGTTTTTGGTGGTGGAATATGGGCACTGGTGAAGGGACGGGTGTTAGAGCATTGTATAACTGAGACATAAACCTGGGAACTTGGTAATTTTCCACATGGTTATTCAATAAAATAAATTTTAAAAAGAAGCTTTAGGTAGGGAAATGGAAAAAATTTTGATTCTGTAGCTGTTTTATTATTCTAGACCTTCCTTCTAGAGCATTGGTGGTTTTAATTTTTACAAATTTTTTTGGTAGAACACCAATGCCATTTGTAGCTCTCTGTCTGGGTCGATGGCTAAGTGCTCATGTAGCCTGCATCTGGGACGACCAATTTACCCAGACCTCTAGGATCTTCGGACCATCTTTTTATTATTATCTTTTATTGAATCACTGTGAGATACAGTTTCAAAGCTTTCATGATTGAGTTTCAGTCATAGAATGATCAAACACCCAACCCTCAACCAGTGCACACTTTCCACCACCAATGTCCCAATATCCCTCCCGCCACCCGCACCCCATCCCACCCCCTGCCTCTGTGGCAGGCACCTTCTTTCTTACTCTCTCTCTACTTTGGGGCATTATGGTTTGCAATACAGATACTGAGAGGCCATCATGTTTGGTCCTTTATCTACTTTCAGCACACATCTCCCATCCTGAACGATCCCTCCCTCCAACCATCATTGACTTAGTGTTCCCTTCTCTAGCCCAGCTGCCTTCTCTTTCAGCACATGAGGCAGGCTTCCAAATCATGGAGCAATCCTCCTGGCCCTTGTTTCTACTGTCCTTGAATGTTAGTCTTTTTTTTTTAATTAAATCACCATGTGGAAAGTTACAAAGCTTTCAGGCTTAAGTCTCAGTTACATAATGCTCAAACACCTATCCCTTCACCAATGCACATATTCCACCACCAAGAACCATGGTAAACCTCCCCCTCAGCCCCCCACCCCGCCTGTGTAGCTGATAAATTTCACTTTACTTTCTCTTTACTTTGATTACATACAAACAAAAAAACTCACTATTATTGTTTGGGGTTTCCCGCCCCAGAGTTGGACCTGCTGGAAAGGAAGCATTTGATAATTTGTTTTCCATTGCTGAGAATGAAGAGATATGAGGTCGTGTGGCCACAATAGCGGCCGTGAGGTTCTGGATTTCTGTATTTTAGTATTTTAGTAACTAAGTCCAGAGGGTTTTCTGCCAGAAGTTGCATCATTGCTAGCTCATACCTCTCTGCTACTTCATATTCCACATATGAGTGCAATCTTTCTATGTCTGTCTCTTTCTTTCTGACTCATTTCACTCAACATGATACTTTCCATGTTGATCCACTTATATGCAAATTTCATGACTATGAGTGCAGTCCTTCTGTGTCTGTCCCTCTCTTTCTGACTCATTTCACTTAGCATGATACTCTCCGTGATCATCCACTTCTAAGCAAGTTTCATGACTTCATCTTTTTTAACAGCTGCATAGTATTCCATTGTGCAGATGTGCCATGGTGTCTTTAACCAATCGTCTGCAGATTACCTTGGTTTATGCACAAGTGCACACTTAGCCCCAATCACCTTCCTCCCTCTCCCTTTGTCCATGCTCAGAGCAGAGGTCATACTTCCTCCATCCTTCCCAATGTCTCTCTGGGCTTCCTCACGGCCTGCCTTTCCAGCCTTCCCCTTCCCTGGAGACATTAATTCTATTGCTTCTTCCCCCATCCTTCCCCCTCCTTTGCCCTCCCCTTACCTTTCCCCTTCCCTCCTCGGAGACCCTCCTCTTTCTCTCTCTCTCTCCCTCCATTCAGAGAATTCTCCTGTAATTATACATAATTTAGCATGGTTTGTTCATTAATTTTTCTCCGTGCTACCCTCAAAGTTTACGGGTAACAAATGTCTTGTCTGGCTGAGAGATTTTAGTTTTCATTCTTTTCGGGGGGCAGTGTGGGTGGCGGGAGCCACACCTGGCAGTGTTCCTGGCTCTGGACTCCAGGCTTACATCTGGCGGACTCGAGGAACCACATGGGATGCCAGGGATTGAACCGAAGTTGACTGCAAGCAAGGCCAGTGCCCTACCTGCTATACTATTGCTCTGGCTCAGGTCTTCATTCCTTTTGATTTTTTCATGTTTTGTTTGCTTGTTTGTTTCTTTTTCTTTAGTTACCAGGAGCCTGGGGGAGAGTAGAAAGATAGGGGTTTTCTGTTGGCTGGTTCGTTATTTCTGTTTGGGGGTACCAGGAGCCCAGGGCAGGAGGACAGGAGGCATGCAGTCGACCACCAGGGTATGTGCCCGCCCCTCTTCTCTTTCAATCAACATTATTGCCCTCCTGCATTATACAGACTCTAGACTGCAGCTGGTGTCAACAAACGTTTGTAAATGAATGGACATATTAACTGATTATTTTTTGCACCTGCTTTCTTTTAAAAGCATGACTGTGACTATTCCATGTAGAAAATTTTTTAAAAAAATTTAAAAAATTAAAAAACCTGTGCTGGGGCCTGGAGGGATAGTACAGTGGGTGTCTGTCTGTCTGTCTGTTTGTTATATTAGTGGTCCCAAAAGGAAAAAGGTATATAGAGGGAAAATATTTTATTTTAGTAACGGGGCAGCTGATTCTCTGCCATTTCCCACTGGCACTGTTCACCAAAGACCCTTGTTCATTGTTGAAACAGACCTGAATTGCTTTCTCTGAAATCTTCGTATTTTCAGATTGATCGCCACTAAACTAATTCACAGGATATCCTCACACAGAAATTTTGAAATATTTGTTTTTATAGATCAACATTTGTTGATATGTATCTTTAAATTTCTTCCATATATTTCTTCCACTGATACAAAAAAAATGTTCATCTGGGCTATCAGATTGCTTCAAAACAACGTGCTATGTCATTAATCATACATCCAAAGTGACCGTCGTTCCTGAATATGACTGCTTTAATATGCTACAGAAAAAAAGTTTTCTTCACTGGAAGGAGACTTGGCTGATCCAACTTCAATTACACATTGAAACTAGGACTTCGACACCACTTAATTTCTCTGATGAAAAGATAACGAATGGGGTGTGAAAATATGAGAGAGTGTTTCTAGTGGGGAATTTTAACAGCCTATTCATAATCGATTTTCCATGCATTTCTCATCTGTCCTTTTCCCAGAAGAGAGTTTTGTATTTCCCCCATGGAACCTTAAAAATATGGAAAAATACCTTTTTCCATATTCTTCTATTTCTATATCACCTCTTCCATCAAACTGCGTTCAATTTGTCTGAGATGAGAGAGGAAGAAATTCTGAAACCAACTTTGAAAAACCTCCATTCTGACTCAACTGAAATGAAACAATGAAACTTATCAAATAAAAATATACGCCCACCTCTTCCGTGTTTTCTTTCGAGAAGCGTGGCTGTCTCTCCCCAGGACTTCCACCAGAGACTAAATTCAAGCTCAATTCCGGAGATATAGCTTCCACTTACAATCCCTCCTTCCAGAACTCATTCACGTGGGCCGAGGCTCTACATTGATAATAATGTAAACTGAGTGGAAAACATCTGTCTGGTATGTGACTTTATTACATTAAATGATGCTCTAGAGAACTAATACCGCCAAGCCAACAAGCCACAGCTGTTTCAGGTCCTCCGAAGTGGCTGTGTAGGTCACAGAGAATGAGTATCCACTAAGGTTTCCTGATGACTTAAGAAATCAAGCCTCCACAAACACTTTAGTCATAAATGTTTAGGGAACAAAAGCGGTGACAAGACAGAGTCATGGCAAAGGACCTAGGAAATGAAACAGAAACTTTTTTGTGTTTGTCTGGTGACTGAGCCCTGAATGTGGCTGCTAAGTGTGAAGCATGTGGAGGTTCATCTCTAAGGACATGCGGTCATGAAGCCAACATCAAAAGAAATTTGTCTGGGAGTGCAGCTTGGTGGTAAATCATAGGCCTTGCATATATGAAAGCCTGGATACCATCCGGAAAAGGAGGAGGAAGAGGAAGAGGGAGGAGGAGGAGGAGGAGGAGGAGGAGGAGGAGGAGGATGAGGAAGAGAAGGAGAAAAAGGAGGAGAAGAAGGAGGAGGAGGAGAAGGAGAAGAAAGAGAAGGAGGAGAAAAGGAGGAGAAGAAGGAGGAGGAGAAGGAAGAGAAAGAGGAGAAAAAGGAGGAGGAGGAGAAGGAGAAGGAGGAGAAGAAAGAGAAGGAGGAGGAGGAGAAGAAAGAGAAGAAGAAGAACAAGAAGAAGAAGAAGAAGAAGAAGAAGAAGAAGAAAAAGAAGAAGAAGAAAAAGAAGAAGAAAAAGAAGAAGAAGAAGAAGAAGAAGAAAAAGAAGAAGAAGAAGAAGAAAAAGAAGAAGAAGAAGAAGAAGAAGAAGAAGAAGAAGAAGAAGAAGAAGAAGAAGAAGAAGAAGAAGAAGAAGAAGAAGAAGAAGAAGAAGAGAGGAGGAGGAGGAGGAGGAGGAGGAGGAGGAGGAGGAGGAGGAGGAGGAGGAGGAGGAGGAGGAGGAGGAGGAGGAGGAGGAGGAGGAGGAGGAGGAGGAGGAAGAGGAGGAGGAGGAGGAGGAGGAGGAAGGAAGGAAAAAGGAATTCCAGAGTGCTGAAGCAAACACTCTCCCATGTAAACTATACTTAAACCAACAGGTTAACTACATCCTGTTAACTACTAAGGTGCCAGGCGGAACTTGCTTTGGAACACTCAGGCTATGCCCAAGAAAGAAACGATGACTGTGTGGTTCCCTTCCCTGGGTCATTGTCCTTGTCACATTGTCACACACTCACTGTCATGCCACTGGGATCCCACTTGCCAACATGGGGTGGTGCCGGGGGCTGAACTTGAGTCAGTAGCTATACCATAGCACCCCTCATGGACACCCCATCCCTCAGAGCCTGCTCTGTCCCCTCCCGGGGCCCCAAGAGCCTCCTTCAAATATTAAAGACAGGAGCCACTCGCCAGTCCTGATGACAGTTGAAACTAATATTGTTGTGGGGTGGTTCCTGAAAAAGTGAAAACCAGAATGTCACTCATGACTCCTCTTCTTGTTACACATACCTATAAACTCTGAAAACAAGGACTCATGAGCAGACACTGTACGCCCGTGTTCCTAGCAGCTTTGTTCACAGTAGACAGCAGTAGGAAGAGCCCCCACCAGCTCCATCGATAGATGCATGAGCGAACAAAAGGTGAGACGGCATCACAGAATGGCTGCTGGAAGGGAATAGGAAGGGAAGGAATGAAACAGTAATATATATACTATATACTGCACGGGGCCAACCTGGGTTCGATTCCTCTGCCCTCTCAGAGAGCCCAGCAAGCTACTGAGAGTATCCTGCCCGCACAGCAGAGCCTGGCAAGCTCCCCGTGGCATATTCCATATGCCAAAAGCAGTAACAACAAGTCTCACAATGGAGACATTACTGATGCCCGCCCAAGCAAATCGATGAGCAACGGGATGACAGGGATACAGTGATACTGCAGCACAGATAAAACTTGAAGATGCTACGCTTCGGGAAGAAGCTAGTGGCCAATGAACAAGAGTTTCATTTGGATGAGGTGATCTGGCGTCAGTCCTCAGCTTTATAGAAGCAGGAAAGAGAGCAGTCATTCCCAGGGATGGGAAGAGAGGGACACGGGGACCCTCCCATAAATTAGTGCTCAATTCTACTAACATGGCTCCGGTATGTGGTACTGGGACAATCTCTCCAAACTGCATGGGGGCACTGGAATGGGGAGGCTCCAGCCCACCTTCCAGCCCACCCCTGCTGCTGGAAGTCACACCTTCAACCCGCCCTCAGCGCCATCTTGCCGCACCTAGCAGTGAAGAATCTGGGCTGTGGGCATTGCCAGCCAGAGAATGCTCCGGACCCCAGACCGGGCCAACAACATGGGGTACCAGACAGAGAAGGTGCAGCCAACCTGCCTTGTCCAGATGGAGTCCCGGCGACACTGAGCTTCTACTAATGTGGCTCTGGTATGTGGGACTGGGACTATCGCTCCAAACCACGCGGTTGCTTATGCGGCCGCACCACCTTTCCTGATATACAAAAAAAAAAAAAAAACGCTCAGGAACGGCTCTGCCACCCCTGAGCAGCCATTATCCCAGAGGCACAGAAACCAGTCTCGGAACGCAGCAGCTGCTGGCAGATATACTCCTGGCCTGTGAACTAAGCTACGGCCCCGTGCAGCTCTGGGACGGGAAAGACTTTTGTCCCTCAGCCTTTTCCCCTTAGCGGCAGCATGGTGACTGTCACCATTCATAGCAAATTGGACAGAGAGGTAGGAGCTTGCAGTGATGGGACGCTTGGGGAATCTCGCAATGTGGGGAGGGGGCAGAATCGGCCCTGCCTCCTGCCCAAATGAGACCCCAAGCTGTTGCCCACAAACAGCTCCTCTGCTCCTGAACAGCCATGATCCCAAATGCACACAAACCAATCTTGGAATGCAGAGGCTGCTGGCAGACATACCTCTGGACTTAATACCAGAATCCCAAAACTGGGCGGCCACTTTCGCGACCGTGCAACGTCATGTGCTCTTTGTTACCAACGATAGAAAACATACGATCTAATGATGCCATTATGACAGGTCTGACTGTTGGGGGGGAAGACTCCAAATAATGATAGTGAGTTTTCTGTCAAAAATTGAATGTTACCAAAGCAATGAGAGAGTTAATTGAAAATCATCTGCCACACAGGCAGAGGGGGAGAGGGAGGGAGGGTCTCTGGGGTTCTTGGTGGTGGAACATGTGCACTGGTGAAGGGACGGGTGTTTGATCATTATATGACCGAGACTTGATCCTGAAAGCCTTGTAACTGTTCTCACGGTGACTCAATAAAATAAATAAATAAATAATAAATAAAATTTATTTTATTTTAAATTAATTTTTAATATTATATTTAATATATTTTATATTAAAAATATAAAATAAATAAAAATAAAATTAGTGCTCAAAAGTTTCCATCTTGGAAAAAGAGAAAGTCCTGGAGGTGGACGGGGTTGATGGTCACACAAGAGTATAGTTATGAAAGGGTAAATTTCATACCATGTGGGCTTCACAAGGTTTTTTTTTTTAAAAAATCTCTTACGCTGGCCACATAAAATGTAGACGTTTCAGTAAACAAAAGGGTCTCCATCCTTCTACAAGCCTCATATAAGCACAGTTAACCTGGGGGTGTGGACAGGGGCGGGAGCCCATGGTCTCTGGGGTTAAGACAAACTTGGCCCAGGACTAGTCACACCCCTCTGAAGACAACTTGGGCTTGCAGAAATGAAAAACGTTTCTTTAGGGAAAAAAGAAATAGAGAAAGGGAGGAAGGAAGGAAGGAAGGAAGGAAGGAAGGAAGGAAGGAAGGAAGGAAGGAAGGAAGGAAGGAAGGAAGGAAGGAAGGAAGGAAGGAAGGAAGGAAGGAAGGGAGGGAGGGAGGGAGGGAGGGAGGGAGGGAGGGAGGGAGGGAGGGAAATTGAAGTGAATGAAATTAGAATCTTAAAACTCACCTCTTGCACCTTGCATGGAGGGAACAAGAACATTCCGGGGACGCTAAGGCCTGTCGCCCGACCTCACACAATTCAAACTACAGCCTGACTCTATTTTTTGTTTTGCTTTTTTGATTTTGTCTCGCCCAGTGGTGCTCAGGGCTTACTCCTGGCGAACAGCCCAACTCCTGACTAGTGCTCTTGACGCCAAGTGCCTTCCTATTCGAAGAATCTGGTCCACCCAGGCCCAGGTACCGTCGGTGTGAAGGCGAGTCTGTGCAGTCTCTCCTCTGCGCACAATCACCGTCTGCCCTCGCGGCGTGTAGGGGTCTCGGGCGGCTGGCTCTGGTCAGCTCTGGTCAACTCTGGTCAGCTCTGGCCAGCTCTGGCCTTCGTTCTCACCACCCCTGTGCTCCCCTTACTCTCCCCATGACCTCTGCAGGCATTTTCCTTTCAAGCTGACCCATTCCTTTGAGACTCCTACTGAAGTGCTCATGGCTCTGTGTTTGTGGCAGAGAGACTGTGTGTTCTTCTGTGCCCACCTCAAAGGCCTCTTCCTTTGTGTTCATTTATTCCCAGACGCGTTACTTCTCCAGCCCTCTGACTGGGGTCTTCTCCTCGGGCCCAGAGAGGTGAGGGGTGGCATCTGGCAGATGTCTCCACCCCGGTGGAGTTTCCGAGCCAAAGGGTGGACAGGAAGAGCTTTGACTCCACGTGGCCCGGTGGCCTCCAGGAGGCCGACGTCAAGGCCGGCTTCTCCTCAGCATGGCAGAGAGCCAGCGTCACCCGGTTCTCTAGAGCTGCGGCTACTAATCAGCCTGGAATCCCCACGGCCTTGGGGGAGGCCCCAGGCCGACGTGACCTTCCTCTGGGCCATGTGCATTTTTCAGGGAAAGTGGCAGAGATAAGAGCCTGGCACTGCCCGGGTGCTGGCCAGCCTCCCTCACGCTGCACCCGTGGGCCTCCTTCTCCTTCCCCGGAGCGCCCCTGGCCACTGTGGGCACCTTAAAACTCCGGACAGCCTGGCCCACCCAAAGGGGCTGGCCAGTGAGCTTGAGAACTCCGTAGCCCTGGCGGGGGGCAAGGGTGGTCCTGAAGCCCACCTCTCTCTTCTAGGGGCGTCTCCTGTCCAGGGGGCGCAAAGCAGAACCCCGAGTTCTCACAAGTCCTCCGGAAACACCCGGGGCTGCACAGGGGTCCCCGTCTGTGACCGTCGGGAAAGTCTCGCCACCTCTCTGGGCACTGTGGAGAGGAACAGGGTGAGCGGCAGGTGCCGGGGCCTCGGCCCCTTGTAAGTCCTCGGGGACGGGCGCGGGGAGCGTTGTTTGTGATTCTCCTGGCATGTAACAGGCTGTGAGCAAGAGTACAGACTTCACCGGAATTGTCAGATCAAAAATCAAGTTTTGCCGGTTTTATTGTTGGGGGGTTGTGGTTTGTTGGTGTTGGTTTTCTTCCCTGTCTCTTTCAAAGACAGGCCTCTGCTTTGCGGACAAGGTCATACGGCTTGCGTGATTAGGAGTTGCAGGAACATGAGGTCGAGAGGTGACTGACGCTCTGAGGTGGTTTCCCGAAGGACCCTGAGAAGACACTTAGTCCCGGCTGCGGCCTCCCGAGGAGAGAAACGCGCGTGTTAGGAAACAAGGGGAGTCAGACCGAGCCGGCAGGACCAAGGACCTGTAAGTCTGCTAAGAAACAGCCCCCGTGAAGACAACAGCGGTTTCCGACCCACAAAGGCAGAGTTGAGTAAGACAGAAAGCGAGTATTACCGAGAACGTCCCCTTAAGTTCGGGATTCTGGCATATCCTCCGACCCGGTAGGTCTAACCTGGGAACGTCTCGTGACACTCACCCCTCAGTGGGCCCTAGGCTGGGCCTCCTCCGCGGAAACCCACCTACGTGTCCTGCGTCATCGACATCTGGATGCAGGGGTGCCTCGGCTGCGTGGGGCCACAGTGACACGGACGAGAAAGAGAAAACAGAGGGCGGCAGGGGGACAAGACAGGACCCCACCCCACAGAGGAGGCGGTGTTTGTTCTGGTTGTTCGTGCTGCTGTGGGCCACGAAGTCCCCAGGGGTCACACCCGGAGCCTCACACACCAAGGCCCGTGCTCGGCCACTTGAGCCGGAGCCTCAACCCAGAAGAGCCAATATTTCTCTCAGACTGACGCAAGGAGAAATGCTCCAGCTAGGAAGGGACACGATGAGAAAGAACGAGGGGAAAAGAGTTGTGCTTTACGCAGATTGACTCTGGTGTGTACCACCGGTGGCTCACACTGGGTGTGGGTTAACGCAGGTTGCAGTGCCAGTGTGTCAAGAAAGATGGCGTTAGAGATGGCAAACTAGTAAGGGCCGGCAGGAGACCCAGGCTACGGGAGGGAAACGGGGACCTAAAGGACTTCAACGTATCCCGTGGGCTGGTGGTTTCCAAACACGAGAAATCTCCCAAGACACTTATCAAGACTGGGCTGCCCAGAAACCCAAGGCCTCGGAGACCCCCGGGTATCTGGACCTTCCACAGAGGTCCCCAGGGATTCTGACTCTAGCCCACCGATTTAAATGGGGACCACTGCTAGACCAAGTGTTGGTCACAGCTGAAACCCTCGTCTCTGGCAACAGCTGAGAATCAGCAGAAAATATGCAGCCAGGGGCGGGGGGCGGAGGGGGGCAGAACACAGCTGAAACTCCTGGAGTCAGAAGTGAGGGTGTTGTCCTTCTATGCCTGTCCCTCTCTTTCTGACTCTTTCCACTTAGCATGATACTCTCCATGTTGATCCACTTATACGCAAATTTCATAGAATATAAAGATAACGTATAACATTAAAGATAAATATAAATATAACAGAATGGGAGACTGACACCCAGGGATAGTAGAGATAAGGACCAGGAGGGTCGCTCGCCCCACGGCTTGGAGACCGGCCTCACATGCTGGGGGCAAAGGCAGCTCAGATAGAGAAGGGAACACAAATAAAGGGTGCTTGGAGGACCCGCTCGGGATGGGAGATGTGTGCTGAGAGTAGACTATGGACCAAACATGTTGGCCACTTAGTACCTGTATTGCAAACCACAACACCCAAAGGCAGAGAGAGAGTAAAAGGGAATGCGCCTGCCAGAGAGGGGGGGGTTGGGGGATGGGGTGGGGGTGGTGAGAGGGATAGTGGGACCGTTGGTGGTGGAGAATGGGCACTGGTGGAGGGATGGGTGCTCGATCATTGCATGACTGAAACAAGCATGAAAGTTTGTAGGTCTGAAACTGTACCTCACGGTGATTCATTAAAAAAAAAATTTAATAAAAAATAAATTGAAAATGAAGTGAGGATGTTGAAAATTTTCCACAAGAGAAAGCAACACCACTGCACTGAGGATTCTTAGCTAAATGGGCTGGACTGGAGAAGCAGGTGCCTACATCGAAAGGAGCTTTCTAGAAATCGAGAGAAACCAGGCGAGGCACAGAAGCAGCAGAGAGCCTTCCGGAAGGTCTCCAGGTGCTGTCTCAGAAGCACCCTTGACCCGGCCCAAGACTTTCACCAGCACCTAAAGAGCCATCCAGTTCAACACATCTGTCACTGTCACTGTCATCCCGTTGTTCATCAATTTGCTCAAGCGAGCACCAGTAACGTCCCCATTGTGAGACTTGTTGTTACTGTTTTCGGCATACCGAATACGCCACGGGGAGCTTGCCAGGCTCTACCATGCGGGCAGGATACTCTCAGTAGCTTGCCAGGCTCTCCAAGAGGGACGGACGAATCGAACCCGGGTCGGCCGTGTGCAAGGCAAATGCCCTACCCGCTGTGCTATGGCTCCAGCCCTCAACGTCTAAGGCCCAAAAATCAGGGCTGGAATCTGGAGGCTCTGGTGCCAAAGAAAGTGGATTGTGAAGGGCTGAAGGAGGGAGGAGAGGCGCTGAACCCCGCCAGGGAGAAGCGGGTGGTGTGGGCAATCTTTCTTCGTTTTGAAAAGGACAAGGTCTGAGGTTGGCCCACAGGGTCTGAGGTTGGCCACTGAGCTTTCCCTCAACCCAAACCTGTAGGAAGATTCTTTAGGCTGCCAGTAGATGGCGCGATGGCCCAGCTAAAGCCGAGACAGGCCACATGGACAGTAACTCCAATTACCTTGTTTTTCAGAAGGAAACAATGCATGTGAAGAAAAGTCTAAAAGAAAATTGATACACTGCATGATTATGTTTGGGGCTCTTTTTTTTATTTTTTGGCTTTTGGGGTCACACCCGGCGATGCATAGGGGTTACTCCTGGCTTTGCACTCAGCAATCACTCCTGGCAGTGCTCAGGGGACCATATGGGATGCTGGGAATAGAACCCGGGTTGGGCGCGTGCAAGGCAAACGCCCTCCCCACTGCACTATCACTCCAGCCCCAATGTTCGGGTCTCCTCCTTGTCCAATACTCATACTACCCAGATGCAAACACTGAGGTGCAATAAGGCTGGGAGTTGAGGAGTATTTCCTGGCCGTGGAGCAGCCGGCCCTTCCAGAGTGGGTTCCGGTTTCCACGGCCGCACTGTCCCCCCTCGGGGATGCCTTCCTCCCTGACACACACCTCCCTCCTCTGCGCGGGCTCTGCTAGACAGACACACAAGTTGCAGGGCGGATTCATTGTCACGTGCCATCAGTCATTTGCCCCCTCTGAGCCTGGTGTTAAGGTAGTGGAGTGGGTGGGCACTAAGCTTCCTGGGCTGTGGCCCCTGCGCCGAGGCAGAGAAGCCCACCCTAAGTCATCCCGAGGCAGGCAACCTGGTGAACAAGCTCAAGAAGTGCCCGTGTTTGTCCAAGACAAAAGGGAAGTTCCCTTTAATGTTCTCCTAAAATCATACTTTAATCCTGCAAGGAATCAGAGCCAGTGGATTGCCACCCCCAAAACCCTTCCCCACCCCACCCCCAAGTAGGCTTTCAGCGAAGCACTGACTCAGGGACAGGGACATGGGACCAAGCTGCACTGGTGACTGTCCCGCACGGCTGCAGCAGGGAGAAGAACCAACCACGAGGAGGAATTGTCACTCGGGGCGCTCCAGGCTTCTGGGAGGACGGAGGAGAGGGCGGTGTCTCATCTTCCTCCGGGTCCCGCTCTGGAAAGGGAAGTATCTGCCCGTGGTGCTGGGGAATCCAGCCAGACCTCGGGATCAAGCGTTCGGCAACAGCATCTTCATTTTGAAAATGTCCTTAATGTTCTACATTATTAAAATGCTGTTTCCAGATGTTCCTACGGTCCATCATTCCAGCTCGCCCTTCGTCTGTGGTTGCTCTGATTCTCTTCGGATTTTGTCTTTTTTTGAGTTTCCCTTATGCTCTCCCTCCTCGCCTCCCCTCTGTGTGGTCCTGGGTCAGGTTGCCGGCGCTGTGACTGATTCAGACCATCTGGCCGTGGCTATGCTTGCTCGTGTGGTAGTGCTCCTCTGACACTGAAACACTCAGCCACAGTGCTCACGGCAGCTTGCACTGCCCGAGCTGCTCGGGAAGGGTTTTGGGGGTGGCAACCCTGCTGGCTGGCTCACGTTCCTGGCTGAGGCACACCGCTGAGGATTTTGTTGGGTTTGGGTTTGGGGCCACACCCAGGTCCATCAGCCACTACTCCCAGCTCAGTGCTTGGTGGACTCTCCTCACAGTGCTCAAGAGACCTGCAGTGCTGGGGGTCAAGCCTGGACCTCCTGCTGACATGCCACCTGCCAGTCCACGGGCCACCTCGCCCGCCCACATAACTCATGGTCATGCTGCTCCTCCCTGGGGCCTGCTGAGGCGTCACATTCATGCCGGCCTGAGGCCACATCTCCTGGCCGTGAGGCTTACACCGCTCCTGAGCTACAGTGCTCATTGGAGGGAGGAGGAAGACGGGTCATAATGGTCATAACTTTTGTAGGCCTACACAGACTGGGCTGCACTGGGCCAGAAGTCAGAGCCACCAGGGTCACACTCGGAACATGTGGGCTCAGAACCTGAGGATTTCAACTCGTTGCTGAGGGGCACTCTAGGCCTGCCACTACTCCCCCAGGCCTCGAATCTTCTCTGACAGTTTACACGTCACACAAATCGTGGCAGGGAAGGATTCGTTTATATCACGGATTCTCACCATAACCTCTTTCAAATATTTAGGGCTGCCAAAAGAGGGGGAAAAACTAAACGGTTGCAAAAGGAAATAGAGGACTTAGCCTTTTTCTATGGTGTCACCGGATCACTGTCATCCTGTTGTTCATCGATTTACTCAAGTGCGCACTAGTAACGTCTCCATTCGGCCCAGCCCTGAGATTTTGGCAGCCTCTCCTTACTCGTCTTTCCCAATGATTGGAGGCTCTTTCATGGTCAGGGGAATTAGACCTGCATTGTTACTGTGTTTGGCATATCGAATACACCACGGGGAGTTGCCAGGCTCTGCCGTGCAGGTGGGATACTCTCGGTGGCTCGCCGGGCTCTCCGAGAGGCAGATATATTTATTTCCCTCTGTGATGATGTGTCGCGGCTGCTCGGTCCAGGAATATGTTCACTCATGTGTGAGGCTCGGCCCGAGCATGTGGAAAGCGATCTGGAGTGTGGCGGTGGTTGGGTGGTGGAGGTCGGCTGCGGGGGCTGGGTCCCTTGGGGCAAGGAGGGCTCTCATCTGGCCTCCCTCTGGGGCGCCCTGAGTGAAAACAGCCTGGCATGGAGCCCAGTGGCATGGCGATGGGAGCCTCACTTTATGCTCCCTTCTGGGAGAAGGAGCCGTGAGTTCTGGAGGGTGGCCGATGAGAAGATCATCTTCTCTATGGTAATAATAACAAATCAAAATAATATTTATTCCAACTCCAAAACAACTACTTAATTATTTATACCCAATTTATACTCAACTTTAAAAGTTTTGGCACAGAAGTCCCATGTAAGTGAAGACTTCCCAGAACCTGCCGCATTAAGGATTCAGAGAGAAATAGTTGGGGCGGACAGTCTATGATTTAGGAGCCATTCTCGGGCGAATCAGATCCAAAGTTCCAGAGAGAGGGAGCTGAAAGCCCCCACTGAGTCCTCTATTGCCCCCCACCGCCAAGATTTACTCTGTGGGAAAGGCAGAACACGGGGCCTAACGCACCGTCTCCCATCTCCCGCTCTCTCAGAAGACCGAGGGACAGTGTGAATCTAGCAGCGACCCAAAGCCTGTTCCTCAGACTCCAGAGGCTGGAGTTGGTGGTAGATTCTCTGATGCCAGTATCAGGAGAGCAAGCACCAGGGTTGTTTCTGCACCCCCAGCAACCCCGCTCTCTCTCACAAAGACTCGCACGGGTCCCATGGGCCTTTAACAGGGGTCTCGAGTTCTGTCCAGTGAACTTGCACTAGAACCATGAAGGGGGGAGAGCCCTCTCCTGGCTCAGCAGTGAAGGGCTATTCAAGGCCCTGGGGTCAGTCCAACAGACAGGGAGTTGGCCCCGCTGGGCCTGATCTCTGAGCGCAGAGCCCAGGTGAAGCCCTCATCACCGTCGGCCCCAAAGCAAGAAACAAAACAGGACAAAGGGGCAGCCCAGGGTCTGGAGTCAAACTGCGGGCTTCAGCGCTGGTCTCAGCTCATCAGCTCTGGAGGCATCAGGCAAATGCCTCGGCTCCTCTGAACGTCGTTTTATTATCCACTAAATGGAGGCCATGCTAGTAACAGCTGCATCTGAACTTACCTAATGCGGGTTAAACGGGTTAATCCTAGCCAAAGCTCAGTGCTCCTTTCACCTGGCACAGGGGCGAGCTGAGAGTCAGTCACCAGCCCTATTGCTGGTCTTTCCCGGGAAGGGCACCTGGGGACACATCTGGGAAAGATGCCCGCGGCCCTCCCTGCAGGCCACCGGGCCTCTGCCAAAAGCCACTCGAACGTTCAACTCTGGCCTCTGATTGTAAAGGCCCGATGGCAGCGAGTAAGAAATGAGGATCAACACTCTGGGATCTGGCTAGTGAGCCAACCCCTGGCGACTGGCTCGGCTTGTGGGGAGAAGTAAGCGACTCTTCCTCCGACAGCCTCACATGCCCGGCTGCTAACTCTCCTTTCTCCCTAATCCCCACCGCCCCCCGATGCATCAAATAACTGCCTCTAGGACAGCCATCAGGTGCTTTTGAGGGGGTGCTGGACTCTAAGTACCAATCATGCATCCTTCCAGAAGGCAGGATGCTTCTGTCTCCATTACAGGGTTCAACAACAACGGGGATGACAGGCTTTGTAATGCAACACTGTCACTTTAACATTGAAGTTTGGCTTTTTATTTTTTCCTTTCTGGGGACATCTCTTATTTCACAGCATGTGATTACAGTCCAAGCATGGGGTGGGGGGGGAGCACACACCTGGCAGTGCTCAGGGCATACTCCTGGCTTTGTGCTCAGGGAGCACTCCGTCTGGGGCTGGGGATCGAACCCAGGTCTGTTGCATGCAAGGCGGGCACCTCACCCGCTGTGCTATTGCTCCAGTCCCGCACTGCTCTTTCTTTTTGAGAAAAGCTCATTTTCTGTGTGTGCATTAGGGCTCTCAGAGAAGCAGAACCTGGAAGCATAAGCCATGAAGCCTGTTCCACAATTTGTATCCAGTTCACAGTCACTGGGGCTACCTGAAGAATTGTTGTAAATATCTTATCTCAAGTCCTTACTGCTATGCCCTTATTTGGCCTTCATACCACCAAAATTGAAGTGGCCCCGATATTCATTTTTCTGAATTATTTACTTTCTCACGCCTAGTCTCCTGGTGCTCCTTCTCAGCCGTCCCCAACTGCCAACTCCTTCAGAAGCACTGGAAAGGCTGAATGTAATCAAGAAAGTGCGTGGGTTAAGTCATTGATTCACAAACACACGCACAAATAGCATTGCGGCATCACGCTCTGCTTTACTGAAACAGCTATTCATAGAAGGACGACGGCCTGAGCCGCATGAGGCCTGTCATTAGGGAGATGAAGAGGTACGAGACAAATAAATCTATAATCAGGAGGTAGGCTGAGCAAAAGGAAAGAGACAGGGGCGTATGTGATTATGGCAAAGGGCGCCCGGTTTAGGCAGGGATCAGGAAAAATAATCCCTGAGGAAGAAATACGCCATCTGAGGCTTTCCAGGGGGTTCTTCAGTGAAGATCTGAAAGAAACATTCTAAGCAACACACACCACGGACCATCCCTGGGACAACAATGAACTTTCCACAACAAAGAACTCTTCCCATTAGGAGACTGGACTGTCCGACACGGCGGTGATCAATAGGAGCACAATAAGGACGCAGCTGCCTGTGACTTCTCTCAGCTAAGAAACTGTTTAAGCCAAACTGTCTGTTTGTCTTAAACACCACAGTGCTAGAAAATTTACAGCATGAATTTAAATTTCAAGTTCCCAGAAAACTTGTACAAATTAGCAAGTTTTGTTTATTCATAAAGCGTTGTTGGTTTTTTTTTTTTTTAAGTTATCAAGTGCTGTAGAAAGAGTGCAGGGCCAATGCAATGATAGCAGTCAAAGAAAGCATTTCCTACCCTTTTACCTTCTTAAAAGGAGTAAACAGGAAGGGAATCACGGAGAGGAGGAACAAGAATTAGAAAACTGCTTCTCCTGAGCCTGACCAGCCGAAACTGAGAGATGGACAGGAGAGCCCTAACTGAGATTAAGAATCCAAAGCTTCGATCTTGTACTTGATACGAATTTGAATTTGCTAAGAAGAGACTTTCTTGTGATTTCAGGTTCCAGAGACAAGGAGGCCTTCCAAATCCTCACCTAGGGCAAGGGAAAAAAAGTAGATTCAAAAGTGTCGTTTGAGAGAAACAAATGGGAAAAAGAAAATCACCATGCACCAAGGAACCCAGAATGAGAAAATGACGGCACAATTTGTCACATGTTAGAGCAAACATAAGCGCTAAGGCATCAATAGAGTGGGAATATATTGACAGGAAAACCTGCCCACCCTGCTACAACGCAATGACATGCCAGATGGTTTCTTTAGGGCCAGAACTTCATATCCAGGACCACCATTTGGACAGGTCACTAAAAAACAGGAGGAGGTCGTGGGTGTGGCTCCCAGGTAGGGTTCCTGGCATACAAGGGAGAGACCCTAGGTCTGATTCTCAGCACCACAAAAAGAGCGTGCATGTGTGTGTGTGTGTGTGTGTGTGTGTGTGTGTGTGTGTGTGTGTGTGTGTGTGTTGGAGGGCTGGGGGGAAGAGGTGTAGAAAGACTGAGTTACACTTTCTGCTCTTGATGTCATGCTTTTGTTAAAATCTTACTGGAATTTTGCTTTGGGGACACCTGAAGGCCTAGTGAGCACTGAACAATAGGAGATTAATTTACAAGGCAAGTATCATCCTGTTGTGGGAATGCGCAAATA
Source organism: Sorex araneus (assembly GCF_027595985.1). Taxonomy (NCBI): domain Eukaryota; kingdom Metazoa; phylum Chordata; class Mammalia; order Eulipotyphla; family Soricidae; genus Sorex; species Sorex araneus. Next base: position 7,552,359 of record NC_073307.1, read on the forward strand.
ACAACAACTGACCAGGTTATTGTGCCCTGCCAAGCTCTTTCTGCCCCCCCCTCCACCCAGACAGTCTGCTCTCCACTTCTTCCCAGAGCAAACGCTTGTTTTTCAACAAGGGTGTCTTTTACAAGAGTCCTATAATTTAGACTTCCTTCAGTTGAGTTGAGGCTTTTGTTTTAGTTCCGTCAAGAGAGATACAGGTATGTAGGATAACATTGCCACAGGAAGCGTAGGTTTATTTGGGTTACTCCCATCACAGTGCTCCCATTCTTCTGTGTTTATTTGTAACTTCTTTCTATGTGCTCTGTGAACTTGTAAATATTGTTTTCCTCTTCTCCTTAAGTCCTTTGCATAGTTAATTCAGGGCAATGTCCTTTTTGTATGGGCACAAGAAGACAGTTAATGCTATGTTTTTGTGACATGAGAGTTAATTGACTCCAAATATTTTCCTCCTGGACATTTGTTCTCTTGACTTAAGCCTCAGTTGCCCTAACTTCTTACTACCCCCAAAAGCAGAGTCCCAGTGAGGGACTAGATGGACCCAGGGCAAGCAGTGAGCTATGTGCTACCCTGGCATCAAGATGGACCTGGCCAAAGTGCCATAATGCTTAACTATAAAAGCTTGATCATGGACAAATGCTGTCACGATCCAAAAAGTAATAACTAGATTGGAACCCTGCTAGGGTTAGGAATGATTAATCTGGCCTGAGCTCTGTAGTCTGAGTCTGTGGCAAGATGTTCCCAGGAGAGCTGCCCTCCAAGCCTCAATGTATCTCTTACTGTGTCCATACAAAAATAACTAATATTAAGATGCTAATTAAGTTACTGGACTAAGGAGAAGAGAAAGGCCCACCCCCAGGGGGTGTTTCCGCCCTTGTGCCAGGCGCGCAGTCAGGAAGGGCTTTCTTTCTTCTGCTGATTTTGCCACATAAGAAGATCAACTGGGTATAGTTGGCCCAGCATGCTGGGGAGTGGAGAGAGAGAGCTGGAGTTGGGAGAGAGCAGGGAGCAAGGTGGAGCGCGAGAGAGGAGCGGGAGAGACGGGAGGAGACGGGAATGAGGGGCAGGGTGAGGCTAGGGTGGGGGGCTCAGAGAGACTGGAACGGGCGAGTGGGGGGAATGGAATACACGGCGACTGATCAACCAACCGGCTTGGCCCCCGTCTCCTCCTTCGTCTGCCCCACGGCAGGGCCACCCCGGCTGGGTGAGCGGCCTGAAGCCACTCCCAACCCCTGCGGCGAGGGGGAGAGCCTCGGGGCCCCCCCTGGCCGCCTCCGAGTGTTTTACACAGGTGGGGAAGCCTCCAAATTCTGGGCGCACGTGACCTACAGCTGAGCAAACGGAAGGTGGCAGAAGTGCCGTGTCCGGCCAACAGAGGTGATGTACCCCCTCTGTACTTGCGTGCTGCCTCTCTCCCTGCCCCACCACGCCCCTAGGGGCTGGCCGTCCTTGGCGAAAACCCAGGCCACAGGGCAGCATCTGAGCCACGCTCCGGTTGATGTTGTAGACGGCAGATGGTTTCAGCCACCAGACAAAGCCAGTGAAGACCCCTCCCTACCAGCCCAGACTCCAGCCCCTGGGCGGCCCCCGATTACTGAGTCTTCCCAGCCGAGACTGCTGAGACAAGGCTGCATCCGAACTCATCCAAAGCCCTGACCCACTGACCCTGTGATTGCACTGAAGTCCTTTAAGCCACAAATCTTCAGGTACTTTGTTACAAAGCAACAATGAGTAAATATTGTTGGAAAAATAGGACGTTTTCCAACTAGTGACCAGCCTGGGTGATTTCTAAAATCCACAAGCTTTTCCGGACGGAGCGATAGCACAGCGGGTAGGGCATTTGCCTTGCATGCGACCGACCGACCCGGGCGGGTTCGATTCCTCCATGCCTCTTGGAGAGTCCAGCAAGCTATCGAAAGTATCTCGTCTGAACAGCAGAGCCTGGCTAACTACCCGTGGCGTATTCGATATGCCAAAAACAGTAACAACAAGTCTCACAGTGGAGACATTACTGGTGCCCGCTTGAGCAAATGGATGAGCAACTGGATTACAAGATTTTCAATGTCTACAACCCAGTTTTCTTTATACATCTGTTATGGGTTGAGATATATCCTTCCCAGGCACTAAAAGTCATGGAAAATCCTAGTCCCGTCACTCAGAGAGGTTGTATTTGGAGGTGAGGACTGTGCACAAGTAATAAAGTTAAGAAGGGGCTATGGGGGGCTGGAGTGATAGCACAGCGGGTAGGGCGTTTGCCTTGCACATGGCTGACCCAGGTTCGATTCCCAGCATCCCATGTGGTCCCCTGAATGCCGCCAGGGGTAATTCCTGAGTGCAGAGCCAGGAGTAACCCCTGTGCATCACCGGGTGTGGCCCAAAAAGCAAAAAAAAGAAAAAAAAATTGAGGCTATGGGAAGGAGCAGCAGAGAAACAGGCGGGCTCCACAATTCATCTCAAAAGGACAGGATGCCCCTGGATCTCCCCAGGCAGACCAGCTGGGTTGAGGACCCTGGGCCTCCTAGAAACGGGAGCAGGCTGATTGCCCTCCCTGCCTGAAGCCGCACCTGACACCCCCTGACATGGAAACGGCCCAGCTCCACAGCGGACCCTCAGCAAGCTGCCAAGCCACCAACTCTTCCCAGCTCTCGAGTTCCTGGGCCACAAAGCAACAGATGCAGCCAAGCAACACCTCCGGATTTCATAGCTGTCAGCCCACTGTTCCTGCTAAGGGGGCAGGATAAGGAGGTGGTTAGGGATCTGCAAACAGTGGGGGAGGGGAGGTCGTAATGGTGGCGGAATCGGTGCAGCAACATTCAATGCCTGGAACAACTTGGTAAATCACGGTGTTATAAACAAATTTTTTAATTTAATTTTTTTTTTTTTTTTTGCTTTTTGGGTCACACCTAGCGATGCTCAGGAGTTACTCCTGGCTTTGCACTCAGGAATTACTCCTGGCGGTGCTTGGGGGACCATATGGGATGCCGGGAATCAAACCCGGGTCGGCCGCGTGCAAGGCGAATGGCCTACCCGCTGTGCTATCACTCCAGCCCTCAAATTTTTTAATTAAAAAAATAATAAAATGTATTGGATGATTCATTTATATCACTTGTCATCCCATTGCTCATCGATTTGCTTGAGCGGGCTCCAGTAATGTCTCCATTCGTCCCTGTAGCTCAATGGCGTCTGCTTGTTCCAGGAACACAAAGAGCCTCAAACCATTCATTTAGGGGCTTGACAAAGAAGTCTGACTGTCTCGTAGGTGAGTGATGACGCAGTCTTTTGACATCCCATGGAATCCAGTCGGTGACAGCTCTAGTCCAGCAGTTGTCTCTAAATCATTACATGTCCAGCCCATCTGATTTTCAACGCTTTGGCAAATGAGACAGCGTCCCTGATTCTCAATCTCCAACGGAGGTCGGAACTCTGGATTCCTTCTCTCACAATAATAAAAGTATTATTGGATGGTTAACAATAACAACAACAGAAAAACGGAGGGGGTGCTATGAGAGTGGACCTTAATTCAATATAAGTGGTGTCCTTTTAGAAAGAGGAAATCCGGAGATAGTCATATATACAGGGAAAAAGCCATGTGAACCTAAAAAGAGTCATCCCACAAGCCCGGGAGAGAATCCTAAAAACAACATTCCATCCCAGCCCCAGGAAGGAATACACCGCAGGCCAACCTGACTTCCGTCTTAGGGCCTCCAGAAGTATCTCCAGTGGGCATCTGCTGTTGGAACTACCCAGTTTGTGATGCTTTGTGATCACATCTCCATAAAACAGTCTCCAGGTGAGGGCCAGTGGGCAGGGAGAATTCCCTGGGACCAGGACCAGATGGAAGATTTTACAGAATCACAAAACCTACTGTTGGTGAACTGTCTTAATGCGCTGCTGCTACACCAAGTGATCTGCTAACCTGAGCACCCATGTAGCAGGAAGGTGCTTATGAACTTCCAGGCAGCCTTTTCTGTCCTTAACCAGCCATTTCAAAGACCCAAATCGTGGGTGTAATATGGACTGGCATGTCCCCATCCGATGTGGAAGGCTGTTTCCCTATTTTCAGAATACGGTCTGTTTCCCTGAGATCTTTAACCCAAGAAACATCACCAGGTTCCTGAAGATATTCCTTGCATGATGTGACCCGAGGTTCCTGCACTACTGTGATCACGCGCCTCTAAATTTGAGTGTATTTGTGTTGAAACAAACACACAAAAGAAATCTCTGGATATACAAACCGGCTGGGGATGTGGCTCAAGGGATCACATATATGCAAGTGCACAGCTCCGGGTTTGAATCTTAGTATCGCGTCCCATATCCCCAGTAACGACTGGTGTGACCCCCAAGCAATAACCTTTAGGAAATTGCCGGTAACATCACAAACCACCTTAAAGCAAGTTATTTTTCAGCTATTTGTATATTTCCAATCTTTTTCCTTTGGATGAGCTGGGCCTTTAATCCTACCACAAAATACTTATTTTTACAAAGAAAGTATTATGAAAGTCAAACTGACTGTTTGGTTATTTGGATGAGAACTGATGTCAGAAACAGTCAGAAGACTATTTCTCTCACATGACTGACCCCAGGACACTGTCATACAAACCTATCTTTGGCTCAATCTCTGACATACGATTTGAGTGAGGTTTTCATCTTTGAATTTAAAAGGGTTACACATAACTAAGTTGTGAATATTTCCAAGCTGTCCAGTTTCCTGCATTCCTTGATCACGCTTCTGAGCAGGAAGACGGGTCTAGGAGTTGGAAATCCCTCAGATTCTCTGCCAGCATTCAAACTCTGGTTCTACTCAGAAGTTCACAAACGGCCTTCAACTCCAGCAACTGCTATCAAAACAGCAAACACAGGCGCTCATGCTCTCAGGAGCCCAGTATTTCCTTCAAGGTCCTTTTTTTTTTTTTTTTGCTCCGGAGATAGGGGCACTTTCCAATTTATATGCTCTTTGAAAATGCTCCCCAGAGGAGCAGGGTCAGGGTCAGGGAAGACAGTGGCCTGGGGCTCGTGAGAAGGTCTTTTGTACGATGGTATGATTCCCCCAAAGCGCTGCGCTCCTTGATCTTGCAACAGAAACAGTCTTTATGAACAGGCCCCCAGACACGAGGGCCATAAAAGTAAGCTGACACACTCAACTTCTTAAAACTTAAGCCCTCTGAACTATGAAGAGGCCCATTCACAGAAATAAATATAGATGACAACATGAAAAAAATGCTTGATTTCATTCCTAATTTAAGAATGGAAATCAAAGTTGCGTATTTTATTGAGTAGATTAGCGATTGGCATTCTTTTTTTTTTTCTTACAATAAACTCGCTGTTGTGCTAAATGATGGGAGTGGGAATTTTCATAGGGATTTTATGGATAGGAGAGTAAATTGTAAAAGAGTTGAAGGCAATTTAGCACTATCTCCGCTGCTCTTCATCAGCTCGGAAAGCACTGGTCATTGACTATTTGAATATTGCCTCTGTCCCCTTAACTCTCTTATCTTCTTCTTGATTGTACAACATGAGTGTTTGAAGAGGTGGAAAACATGAGATAAAATATACACATAGCATGAGCTGATTATCGCAATCAATAATACCTTTGCCACCTCGCATATGTGAATGTACTTAAGATACATTCCTACTGTATGAAATTCAATCATGAACAGCTTTGGAAGGGTTTTTATTTTTTTGAATCACAGAAATTCAATAAAAAATTTTTTAAATAATAAAATAAAAAGATACATTCCCTTGTCTAATTTCAAGTCTATAGTTTGATACTATTCACAGTATTCATCAGGTTGGACTCGGAACTTACGCATATTACAACCGAGAGTTTGACCAACATCCCCTACTGCTCCCCTCCCAGATCCTGGGAACCTCTGCTTGAGCCTGGGTCTATGAGTTCCACATTTTTGATTACACATATAGGATTTGGGTGTGTTTTTTCCTACTGCTTTCAATAAACATCACAAATCACACACGAATCACGAAATCCCTTTGATCGTCGATTTCTCCAGCGGGCTCAGTAAGTCTCCATTCGTCCTATCCCTGAGATCTTAGAAGCCTCTCTCCACTGGGCCTTCCCAACGATGCCACATTGGAGGCTCTTTCAGGGTCAGGGGAATGAGATACAGCTTGCATATCAGCAGAGTCTCTTGCCCACATGCCTTGCTGTCTTCCCCGGGGCCCCTCGGAGGGGATGGGCTCCAGCTTCTTTCCCCGCCCCGAGCAGAGCCCCTGGCGACTGAAGACCACCGGAACCTACCCACAGCCATTCTCAAGGCCCCTCTCCACACGTTCAATAAACATAATCCAATAAGTCCATCTATGTGATCGCAGAGGAAGCGCTCCTTCCTATATAGCTATCTTGATGTACCACACTTTTGTCCATTCATGTGTAATGGATGGACAAATGGATACCTAGGTGTCCATTCATTATTGTCAATGAATAATGTTGCAATAAACACAGAAGTATAGATTTCTCTTGGTGATACTACTTTTTCATTCCTCCTTCAGTTTTATATCCAGAACTGAAACTGGTGATGATGTTAAGTTCATTCTTAATTTAGGGAGGGTGATTACTTCAATACTGTTTTCCATAAAGACTGTGGCAGAGGGGGAGACTAACACCCAAGAGTAGTAGATATAAGGACCAGGAGGTCTACTCCACAGCTTGGAAACTGGCCTTTCATGCTGGGGGGAAAGGCAGCTCAGATAGAGAAGGAAACACTAAGTAGAGGATGTTGGGAGGACACATTCGGGTTGAAAGATGCGAACTGAAAGTAGACTAGAGACCAAATATGAAGGCCACTCAATACCTCTATTGCAAACTACAACACCCAAAAGGAGAGAGAACAAAAGGGAATGCCCTGCCACAGAGGCAGGGTGGGGTGGTGGGGGATGGGGTGGGGGTGGTGAGAGGGATACTGGGATCATTGGTGGAGGTGAATGGGACTGGTGGAGGGATGGGTAAATGATCACTGTATGAGTGAAATGCAAACACAAACGTTCATAAGTTTGTAACTGTACATTACAGTGATTCTCTAATAAAAAATTTTTTTAAAAAAGACTGTGACAGCTTATAGTTCCATCTTAAACACCATCACTGGCATCTTTTGCCCTTTTGGTAATAATCATGATGTAGTTCAATGTGTTTCCAATTTGCATTTCCCCAGTGAGTCATGAGGTTGAACATTTTTTCCAAGTACTGGCCATCTGTATTCTTCCTTGGGAATAAAATGTTTATTTGGGCCATTTGCATATTTTAAAATCAGTTTATTTGCATTTTCTATCTTCATGATCTTGAATGATTTACAGAGTCCTTAAACAGGGGTCTAAAATCTTAAATATCTGTATAAATACATTTCTAAAACTATAAGGCAATGCACAGCAAAGCAGGACTGGTAATAGTGAAGACCTGGAAATCACACAAGCTGTTTTTCATTTACTGTTTCTCAGTCTGAAACCACTACTCTGTGCTCAGCTTTGTAATATTGCATCTTGCATTGTGCAAATGCCCCATCTCCTTCGTCCATATATATTACCTGACAGGAGGATGGCAAAGACAGATTGGAGAGCTGGGAGAGGGAAAGAACTGGACACTTGCTGATTCCCCCCCCTATATTTCTGCAAGCATCACCCTAGTAATGGTTCATCACTTTGATATGGACAGAAGGTGAGTTTTCACATTTTCATGCTCCCAGAACGTCCCCTTCAGACATCTAGAATGTCCCCTCTCAGCCTCTTCTCTTTGATCACCAGTCTGCTAGGTGCTTCCTGCAGTTTTATTATTGAATTATCTTTGTGTCTTCCAGTCTTCCAATACTACTTAGCACATCACTGTATCACTGTCATCACTGTCATCCCATTGATCATCGATTTGCTTGAGCGGGTGCCAGCAACATCTCCATTCATATAACACTGAGATTTTAGCAGCCTCTCTTTACTTGTTCTTCCCAGCAGTGCCGCATTGGAGGCTCTTTCATGGTAATGGGAATGAGACCCATCATTGTTACTGTATTGGGCATATCAAATACACCATGAAGAGCTTACCAGGCTCTGCCGTGCAGGCAGGATGCTCTAGGTACCTTGCCAGGTTCTCTGAGAGGGAGAACTAGGCTAACTTAGCACATACTTTTTGTTAAATTCTCCTTTTTGTTCAAATAACATATGTTGATTGTCCATTAACAGTAGAATGGCTGGAGTACAACATATTCTCAAGATGGAATATGAAATCCCCCAAAAATGAGAATAGAATGGAGGTGTGGCTCTAGCATGAGTGAGGCTGGAGTTTGACCATCCCCCCACCCCAACATCATTGGGCATCTCCTGGTGGCTCCCGAGCACCCCCAAGCTCAATCCCTGTGCAGAGTGACCTCAGGTCCCCAAACCCAGCTGGCTGTGCCCCTGTTAAAAACTAAGCATGAATGATCTACCACTAAAAGATACAGATGAATCTCACAAAGAATGGTAAGCAAAAGATGTCAAATATAAAAACTTATGCCATGGCTGTTCTAACAATAGAAAAAAATAGAAACAGATTTATCTAGCTCACATATGATGTATAGAGGTCAAGAGGGGAGCACTTTGGGGAGGGTGGAGTGGGCAGGTACTTTGGCACACCAGCAGCCTCTCACACTGGGGACGGTGTGCATATTGTTGTGTTCCAGGACACAGGGTGAAAATTCCCTGAGTTCATTTACAATTATAATAGGATCACTTTTCTACATGTTGGTCATAAGATATGGGAACAATTAACATCTAGGCATGATTTTTTATTTGTTTTGGTTCTATCATTTTCTATCCTTCCTCACACCTAGTGCCATCTTCTTTCTCCCTGATGATTCAACTCACTACCGGGCAGGACTGTTTGCTCTGAGTGATGGCACCCTCTGAGTGCCACCGTCTGATTGCGGGCCAGACTTCCCCAAGCATTTCCTAAAGGCTCAGTCACTCCATGGCTTCCCCTCCCCATTTCCAAGTCCCACCTGATCACCAACGTCTGCCGTCTGCCCTCTCATAAGAATTGTCCCAAAATAAGAAAATAAGATTTTTTTTTAAAAAAATGGATATGCTGGTTGAAGGAGCTCCCAAGTAAAGAGACAGGATATTACCAGCATGACTCATGAGGTAGTTCACTTGAATTCTAGATGAGAATCCATTCAAGTCAATTATTCAATGGATCCTCGCACCATTTCCACAGTTCAGTCATGGGTACTATGTTATAAGGCCATGCTTTCAGTCCCAGCGCTACCATTTTTTTAAAAAAAAATTTATTAGTGAATCACCGTGAGGTACAGTTACAAACTTATGAACTTTTGTGTTTGCATTTCAGTCATACAGTGATTGTTTACCCATCCCTCCACCAGTGCCCATTCTCCTCCACCAATGTTCCCAGTATCCCTCTCACCACCCCCACCCCATCCCCACCCACCCCACCCTGCCTCTGTGGCAGGGCATTCCCTTTTGTTCTCTCTCCTTTTGGGTGTTGTAGTTTGCAATAGAGGTATTGAGTAGCCTTCATGTTTGGTCTATGCTCTACTTTCGGCACGTATCTTTCAACCCGAATGGGTCCTCCCAACATCCTCTACTAGGTGTTCCCTTCTCTACCTCAGCTGCTCTTTCCCCCAGTATGTGAGGCCAGTTTCCAAGCTATGGGGCAGACCTTCTGGTCCTTATCTCTACTACTCTTGGGTGTTAATCTCCCTCTCTGTTACTTTATATTCCACAGATGAGTGTAATCCTTCTGTGTCTGTCTCTCTCTTTCTGACTCATTTCACTTAACATGATACTTTCCATGTTGATCCACTTATATGCAAATTCCATGACTTCATCATTTCTAACAGCTGCATAATATTCCATTGTGTACATGTACCAAAGTTTCTTTAACCAGTCATCTGTTTGTGGGCACTCCAGTTTTTTCTAGATTTTGGCTATTGTAAACAGTGCTGCAATGAGCATACAAATGCAGATGTCATTTCTACTATATCTTTTTGCCTCTCCAGGATATATGCTCCCTTATCAAAGATTAGATAATCATATATTTGTGGGTGTGTGTCAGAATATCCAACCCTGTTCCATTGGTCTGCAGCTCTGCCTTTGTTCCAGTACAATGCTGTTTTAATTATTACTGCTTTGTAGTAGAGATTGAGGTTGGGGAGGGTCATTCCTCCCATATTCTTTTTCCCAAGAGTTGCTTTAGCTATTCGTGGGAGCTTATTGTTACATGTGAATTGCAGGAGTGTTCGCTCCATTTCTTTGAAGAATTTCATGGGTATCCTTATAGGGATCGCATTGAATGTGTACAATGCTTTGGGGAGTACTGCCATTTTGACAATGTTAATTCTCCTAATCCATGAGCAGGGGATATCATTCCATTTCCTCATGTCCTCTTTTATTTCTTGAAGTAGCATTTTGTAGCTTTTCTTGTACAAATCCTTCACCTCCTAATTAAACTGATTTGGAGGTACTTGATTTTCTGAGGCACGATTGTGAACGGGATTGCTTTTTTCATGTCATTCTCTTCTCTCCCATTATTTGCATATAGGAAAGCCATAGACTTTGGGGTATTGATTCTATAGCCTGCATCTTTACTATGCAAATCTATCGTTTTTAAGAATTTCTTGGTAGAGGTTTTAGGGTTCTCTAAGTATAGTACCATATCATCTGCAAAAGTGAGAGCTTGATTTCTTCCTTTCCTACCTAAATGCCCTTAAGATCTTTTTCTTGCCTAATCGCTGTTGCAAGTACTTCCAGTACTATATTGGACAGAAGTGGAGAGAGGGACATCCTTGTCTCATCTTAGAGGAAAGGTTCTTAGTTTTTCCCCATTGAGGTTGATGCTTGCTGTAGACTTGTAGTAGATGGCTTTGACTATATTGAGGAAAGTCCTATTTATGCCCATTTTGATTAGAGTTTTCATCATAAATGGGTGCTGGATCTTGTCAAATGCTTTCTCTGCATCTATTGATATGATAATATGGTTCTTATCTTTTCTTTTGTTGATATGATGGATTATGTTGATTGATTTCCAAATATTGAACCATCCTTGCATTTTCCCGGGATGAATCCTACTTGGGTGTGGTGTATGATCTTTTTGATGAGTTGTTGAATTCTATTTGCTAATATTTTGTTGAGAATCTTCACATCCGTGTTTATCAAGGATATTGGCCTGTAGTTTTCTTTTTTTGTGGTGTCTTTGTTTGCTATTGGTATTAGGGAGATAAGAGTTCATAGAAACTATTTGGGAGGGTTTATGTTTCTTCAATTTCTTTGAAAAGATTGAGAATAACTGGCAATAGGTCTTCTTTAAATGTTTGGAAGAATTCGCTAGTGAATCCATCTGGATCTGGGCTTTTGCTTTTGGGAGACTTTTGATTACAGTTTCAATTTCCTTGATATTAATAGGGAAGGGGCCCCAGGGAAGATAGTCAGGTGCGAGTACAGTAAGTAAGGTGCTTGCTTTGCATGTGGTCAACCCAAATTAAATACCTGACATCCCATATGGTCCCTTTAGCACTTCCAGGAGTGAGTCTTGAGTGCAGAGCTAGGAGTAACTCCTGAGCATGCCGGATAGGGCCCCAAAGATGATAAAGTATATTAAAAATGTACAACATCAGAGGAGAAGTATTTCAGCAATGTTAATGGAAAAGAAGATGGAGCATGGTAACTAATTTAGCAGTGGGACTTAAATGGCTTCAGAGAAGGATCCTAGTAATCTAGCCAATTTGTTCGCCGGAAGCTCAGGATATAAGAGCTCTCCTGGAAAATGGCAGGAGGGGGACTAAACGGGAAGCCGAGCCCCACTGGAAGCCTGTGCGTCTGTAGATGACGCAATTGCGCGGCCAGGTCCCTTTCCCTTCCCACACACTGCAGACGAGAAATTGAATCAGAGAAGCACTGGACTCATGAAACTGAAGAACAGGGAAGGGCGGAGAAGACTGAAAATAGAGGGAAGGATTAACTGAAAATGTGAACGCTGGAAGCTAAGACTTTCAGCTGCTCTTTCTACCCTACTTTCAAAAGAAAGAAAAAAAAAACAGCAGTCAGATATATATGCCAACTCCCTCGATTTATCCCCAGTTCAAGTTGAATTCCTGAATATATCTGAAATGGTGCTGACAGGCATTTTGACAAAGATGTTGCAATATTTGGAAAAATTCATCAGAGGCGCTCAGTAAACCTGGGAACTGAGAAGATGAAAGAAACTGTTCACCACAGGAAAAGTATTACACGATAAAGAGGTGTCGTGTAACACCATGTGGCTTAATGGCACACAATATTTACACAGCCATAACAATGCAAACGTGAGTGTTGACTTACTCCCAACTGTTAAGCTGCACCACTGGAGGACAAGGAGAGGAGGGTGATTGGGCACGGTGGGTGGGTGAGTGGCAAGTTAGGTGTGATCACTACATCGCCTCCAGCCCACATGGGCACCCTTCCAAAGTTCCCCACAATCACAGAGGCTGGGGAAGCCAAAAGTGACATTTCCCAAACGGTCTTGAAGCTGCAGTGCCACGTGCAATTTAAGCTCCATCATTGACGCGCTCACCAGCAATGTGATAGGCAGAAGTGAGGCCAAGGCCATTCTCGGGGGCTGTGACCGCTGAGCTGGCTGCGGAGATAAGAGTGTTTGCAGTGGGCTGACTTCACATTACAAGGTCCACCCAGGACTTCCTGGCTTGTCCTGTGCTCAGCTGCTCTGCCCTGGACCCCAGAGTTCCGTGGTGCCTCTGCCTCCCTCAAACTCCCTCCACCCACTACAGTTCTGGTAATCCCCGCATTCCTGGGGGCTGAATCCCTACAGTAGTTGCAGTTTTTCAAGCACCGACTGATACTGGGAGAAAAACTAATTCCCCAGTGAAACATTGAGAAAGAGCTGTATGACCATAGTGACTTCCTTGCTGCAGAAGCCAGCTAACACGGTGGGGGGTAAGAGGCCTGGAGGACACGGAGATGTGAACTCAAGTTATAAATTATCCTGCAACTGACCTACATACACATGAACTGGATTAGGCCTCATCCAACCAACCATTGCTGGATTAAGGATTGTATTACTTGGGGCAGTTTTAAGCACTCAGCCACCTGACAGTTCTCTAAGAAGAGCTTTACATCATGGCTTCTCGGCCTTTGGGCTAAAATCAAGTCGTAGAAGAGCTTTTCATGTCAGGGCCACTGTATTCCCACAGCCACGAAAGAAGTCTCCCCGAGCATCTCACAGCGTAAGTCTCACCGTAGGTGCCTTCACTGGCCTCTGAAAACCAAAGAATCAGCGTGAGTTAGTACTAAAATACAAAACTAATGTTTGGATGGCTTCTTTTTAACCTATCGATAAGAGTCTCGCTCTCTCCTCAATCTGAAAGAATTATTAAGATGTTTACATTTCAGGGGACCAGAGCGATAGCATGGTGACTGCCAGGCATGTGGCTGACTTGGGTTCAATCCACAGCACCCCAGATGGTTCCAGAAGCTCGTCAGTAGTCATCCCTAAGTGCAGAGTCCCTAAGCACCACTGGGCGTGACCCCAAAATAAAACAAAACCAAAAAAGCAAAACAGATGTTTACACTTCCTGATCCATTTCGGTTCTGCTTCTGCAGAAGCATCATTAGTCAGGAAGCACTCACACAATAGTTCTGCTTCTTTCCTTGCTTTTCTCCCTTCAACGCTCTCGATCCCCGTGCCCCCCACCCCCGCCCCTGGTCTGCTCTTAAAAAAAAAAAAGATACTTATGTCAGGGCTGGAAAGATACAGGGGGTTAAGGTATGTGTCTTGCACGCAGCCAATCCCCATCAATCTGACGCTGTATATGGTCCTCCAAACACTACCAGGTATAACCCTTGAGCACGGAGCCAAGAAAAGTGACCCCAACCACTAACATAGGCAGCCCACATCTCCCAATCTCCCTCCACAATACTTATATCTTTAAATTGGTGTTTCTGTATTCTTGGGATAAAATTCAGAAGTGAGATTACTGTATCATGTGGAATTTACAATAGCCAAGAGATGGAAACAATGACAAGTCCTATAAATGAACAATGCGAGACATACATGCACTGACATGCAACTTGGCTCCATGCTGACACCCGCTCAGTGAGTGTGGGGTTGGCGCGTTGGGTGCCTGAAACTCTATTATCAACAGGCTTGTAAATGACAATGCCTCCAGGAAGATGGCTCCATGGTTGACAGCCTGCCTCATGAGCTGGGGGAGAAGGCAGCTGGAATAGAGAAGGGATCACTAAATTAGTGATGGCTGGAGGGATTGTTTGGGATGGGAGATGTGTGCTAAAAGTAGATAAAGAACCAAACATGATAACCTCTCAGTATCTGTATTGCAAACAATAATACCCCAAAGTAGAGAGAGAGTATGGGGGACACTGTCTGCCATAGAGGCAAGGGGAGGGTTATTAAGGATGGGGGGTATATTGGGGACATTGGTGGTAGAGAATGTGCATGGGTGGGTGCTCAATCAGTGTATTACTGAAATTCAAACATGAAAGTTTTGTACTGTAACTCACTTTGATTCAATAAAAATATTTTAATTTAAAAAATTAAAAATTAAATTAAAATTAAAAAATTACAATGCCTAAGTAAAAATTGAAAAAAATAAATAAAGCTCACATGAGAATAAAAGAAAGAAACAAAGGAAATTCTTCCAATCATACTACATGGTTAGAACTGAAGGAGGTCATATTTAATGACAGAGAACAACAAACACTACATAACTTCAAGTATAAGTGGTACCTAAACAAATTAACTAAAAAATAAATAAATAAATAAACTACTAGACTATGTAAGATCAAATTAGTGGTACCAAAAGGGAAGGAGGAAGGGGAAATAGGTAGATTGGATTTAAAAAATAATAAAAAAAAAACATGAACTCCATGATGAAAGATAAAGCTTTGACGCTCAAATTTAATTTATTATGTACAGATGCCCATCCCTCGGGGAGGGGGGATGGGCTCCAGCTTCCCTCCCCACCCCGAGCAGAGCTCCCGGCGGCCGAAAACCACCAGAACCTAGCTACAGCCATGCTCGAGGCCCCTCTCCACACGTTCGGATGGGCCTCATGCATGAAGGTATCGGCAGAGGAACCCAGGTGTGTGTAATCCCATCAATGGCCAACATCCAGAGAGAGACTTAAAAGCGAGCTCCCAGAAGCGATATCTTGTAGCCTACTTCTCCCTCTGGGAGAAACTGGCAAGCTTCTGAGAGTTTCCTGCCCACAGGGACAGCCTTGCAAGCTTCCCATGGTGTATTCATATGCTAAATCCAGTAACAAGCTGGATCTCATTCCCCTGACCCTGAAAGAGCCTCCAGTGCGACATCATTGGGAGGGCCTAGTCCAGAGAGACTTCTAAGATCTCAGGGAAAGGACAAATGGAGAGGTTACTGAGCCCACTCTAGAAATCGATGATTAACGGGATTTCGTGATCGTGATCGTTCATATGTACAGATGCTGGTTTATAAGAATGCACCCGGGGTGCGGATGGCGGGAGAGATACTGGGAACATTGGTGGTGGAGAATTGGCACTGGTGGAGGGATGGGTGCTCAATCATTATATGACTGGAACGTAATCACGAATGTTTGTAAGTCTGTAACTGTATCTCACAGTGATTCATTAATATATGTATATATACATATAAAAGAATCCACCCTTGAAACTTACATTGCTATAATGCAAATTTTAAGAATTTAATGGAATAAACACAATCTAGTAATATGAAAACATAGACATACTCTCACAGGTACTTTTGAAAGCAGCTGACTTTCAACATTTGGGGGAAATAAGAAGAAATTTACCTTGGAGAAATATGAGCATCAAAAACCTATTCGAAATTCACATTCCTAAAAGGCCTGTGGTCATTTCTGTAACTTCTGTCCTGCTGCCCCAGAATCTAGCTTTCTCTTTGGGGCTTTGGGGGTTCAGGGTACAGAGTAAAAGGGGAGTCCTATTTTCTTATAGGGAAAAATTAAAAAGTCACTCCACCTCTTTCCTTTAAGCTCAAGACCTTTCTTCATCTAGCGGTCAGCAGTGCTAAAGATTCCAGCTGTCAAATCAGTAACACTTTCTGAACAGAGCCCAAACCTTCCTATTTTTGTCCCAAGGCGCATAAATTATACAAAGGGAAGGTTTTGCTCAAATGGCACAGGGAACAACTTTTTGGTTATCAGAATCAGTAACAATAAAGGAATGCCAAGAGTAAATTAGAGTACCATATTTGAAAATGTTATGAAAATACAAGTAGTAATCTCTGTTGGATGATTTATGTTAGGTATTGATCATCCTTTTTGCCATTCTGTGATATATATTCAGTCATTGCCTTCTTAGAATGAATCTTGTTCAATGCCTGTATAAGATTCATTATCCCACGCCTACATGAAACAAGATTAGATTTTAAAAAAAAAAAAGTTATCTGGGGTTGATATCAATGGTATATAAAGCACTGGTTGAACTCTACAAGAAGAAAACATCCAACCCTATCAAAAAATGGGGCGAAGAAATGAACAGAAACTTTACCAAGGAAGAAATACGAATGGCCAAAAGGCACATGAAAAAGTGCTCTGCATCACTAATCATCAGAGAGATGCAGATCAAAACAACCATGAGATACCACCTCACACCACAGAGAATAGCACACATCCAAAAGAACAAAAGCAACCGCTGTTGGAGAGGATGTGGGGAGAAAGGGACCCTTCTTCACTGCTGGTGGGAATGCCGACTGGTTCAGCCCTTCTGGAAAACAATTTGGACGACTCTCAAAAAATTAGATATTGAATTCCCATTTGACCCAGCAATACCACTGCTGGGAATATATCCCAGAGAGGCAAAAAAGTACAATCGAAACAACATCTGCACATGTACGTTCATCGCAGCACTGTTTACAATAGCCAGAATCTGGAAAAAACCCGAATGCCCCAGAACGGATGACTGGTTGAGGAAACTTTGGTACATCTATACAATGGAATACTATGCAGCTGTTAGAAAAAAGGAGGTCAAGAATTTTGTAGTTAAGTGGATGGGCATGAAAAGTTTCATGCTGAGTGAAATGAGTCAGAAAGAGAGAGACAGACATAGAAAGATTGCACTCATCTATGGTATATAGAATAACAGAGTGGGAGACTAACACCCAAGAACTGTAGAAATAAGTACCAGGAGGTTGACTCCATGGCTTCGAGGCTGGCCTCACGTTCCGGGGAAAGGTCAACTCAGAGAAGCGATCACCAACTACATTGTAGTCGAAGGCCATGTGGGGGAAGGGAGTTGCGGGCTGAATGAGGGCTAGAGACTGAGCACAGCGGCCACTCAACACCTTTATTGCAAACCACAACAGCTAATTAGAGAGAGAAAACAGAAGGGAATGCCTTGCCACAGTGGCAGGGTGGGGTGGGGGGGAGATGGGATTGGGGAGGGTGGGAGGGATACTGGGTTTACGGGTGGTGGAGAATGGGCACTGGTGAAGGGATGGGTTCCCGAACTTTGTATGAGGGAAGTATAAGCACAAAAGTGTATAAATCTGTAACTGTACCCTCACGGTGATTCTCTAATTAAAAATAAATAAATTTAAAAAAAAAAAGTTATCTATGAAAATGAACAGTAAAGAATTTTGATTCTGGGGGCTGAAACAATAGTACAGCAGGTAGGGTGTTTGCCTTGCACATGGCCGAGCCAGGAGTTGCCCCTGAGCATCGCTGGGTGTATTAAAAAAAAAAAAAAAAGCAAAAATAAATAAATAAATAAATGCTAAATTTAAAAAAAAAAAAGGAATTTTGATTCTGTAAACTGGATTCCAAAAAGGGGTAAATAGCTTTTTCTTTGAAAAGTATTCTTAAGAGAAAGAGAGAGAAAGAGAGAGAGAGAGAGGGAGAGAGGGAGGGAGGGAGGGAAGGAGGGAGGGAGGGAGGGAAGAGCGGTAGGGAGAGGGAGAGAGGGAGAAAAGAAAAGTACCTGCCATAGAGGCAGGTGACAGGCGTGGGAGGGAAACTGGGGACACCAGTAGTGGGAAATGTGCACTGGTGAAAGGAAGGGGGTTGGAACATTATATGACTGAAGCCCAATCATGAACAACTTTGTAACTGTGTATCTCACTGTGGTTCAATAAAAAATAAATAAATTTTTAAAAAGAGAGAAGTATCCTGATTGAATGTTGCTACGCTGGATTTCTTCCTCCAAGACTGGAACCAGAGTCAGGGATACGCTCGTGCGAGCAGAGCTTTGCCTATATAAGGCCCGGGCAGCGTTCCCAGCAGAGCGGGGAGAAGATTGAGGGCACAGATTTAAGAAGCTCAAAACTAAAATGCTAAAGCCCTGAACGCTCATTATTTTTCCTTATTAATGAGAAATATGTAAATGAATGTTACTTTTGGACTTTTAAAAGCAGCTTTATTTAGTTGAAATTTGCATATCTTAAAATTCACACATCGCAAGCACACAACACTGCTCAGTACCACCACAGCCAATCCTAAAAGGCTGCCTCATGGTGATTCAATAAAAAAAAAATTTTAAAGGAAAAAAAATTTTTTTAATTTAAAAAATATAAAAAGCTGCCTCTCCCGACAGCATTCCAGATCCCCGCTGAGTCACTCCCATTCCTCCCCTCAGCCCCAAACAGCACTAAGCTAGCTTCGCTTCCATAGATTTATCTTTTCTTTTGTGATGCCAGGGTGTATCGATCTTTCCTTGGTACTTCTTATAAAGTGAAATTAAATACTGATTTGCCTTTCATATCTGTTTTTTTTCCACCTGAGTTCTCGGGTTTATCACTATGATGGTGTATATCCTTTTAACTGCTTTTTATTCCTTTTTAATGCAGAATAGTATTCCAATGTATAGATCAAAGGCACATTTTGTTTACCCATTTATCAGTTGAGGGATAGCTCACTCTTTTCACCTGTTGTATTTAATGCAAACTACAAATTATGTGTATATGAATGCATAATTTACATCAATTATGCAAACTAGGAATATTCATGTACACGTGGGGACGCAAGTTTCCAGTTCTCTAACTACTGAATCATATGCTAATTATGTATTAAACATCTTGATAAAACACCAAAGTATTTGTAAGGCAGCTTCACCATTTTTGGATTTGCACCAGCCTTGCATAAGAGATCCAGTTTCTACACATCCTCACAAAAACAGTATTGTTAGTCTTTTGTTGTTGGTATAGCTCTTTTGGTGTGTATAGAACAAAGTCTCATTGTGGCTTTGTTGCACTCCCATAAAAAGGAGTGGTGTTGAGCTTCTCTTCATGAACCTATTCTTATGTGTTCATCGTGTGTGTGTGTGTGTGTGTGTGTGTGTGTGTGTGTGTGTGTGTGTGTGTGATGTCTATCATATCTCTTCCCTACTTCTCTTTTGGGGCCCACACCAGCAGTGCTCAATACTTACTCCTGGCTCTGTGCTCATAGATCACTCCTGGTGTTTGGAAAGGTAGCGGGGGTATAGTACTTTTCGACTTTTGTGATGCAAATATCTCCCCACAATTATTTCAAGGTACTGATCGCTTAAACACAAGATTGCTGAGTATTTCCCTATTGATCTAACTGCTTTAATATTTTAAAAGATTATTACAGCCAAGGTAATTGTTTATGATGGTAATGGCATTTGTGATCTTTGTGTACAGACACTCCCCTCACCACAGCAAAGTGCCCAAGACCCCCACACTCGCCACTATGCCACATGCTTCCCTATTGATTCAGAGGGCGAGAGCCACCAGCTTCTTAAACTGTCGGTCACAACCCCATACGGGGCCACAACTATGAATGTGGACATTGTTTTTTAAAAAAATGACTTGTGATCTATAAATGTTTTATTTATATACCTTCTTTGTATACCTAGCTGCCTAGGGTCATGTAAAAAATTCTCAAACAAAAAGAGAGGCGACAAGTAGAGAAAGTTTAAGCCCTATTCTAGCACTCTACTATAATTCTATCATTGGGCTGCTAATAAGTCTTGAAGAAAGAAATTTATTTTTTAGGCACCTATTTTGGCAGAATTGCAGATGATTGATGATTACATAAGAATGAAAGGAAGTCAATTCTACAAAAATCCGAGTAAGTCCACAGATTATAGAAAAGACTCTACAAAGGGTGAAGACAAAAACAGAATTATTTTCTGAGCAGCACGTGGAGAGCGTTTATAAGAGAGGTGCGACTATAACTCACCAGGCAAAGACTGGACTGTCCCCCGGAAGCTGCCGGGCTCTGATCCCTGTGGTGTGGGTGGAGCCAACCCTCCCACGTGCCTGCAGCTGCCACTCCCTATGATGAATGATTCTGAACAGGACTTTACGCCCCTCCCTCCACCCACCCCCACCCCCGCCACACACACACACACACACACACACACACACACACACACACACACACAAACACACGCATCCCCAGACATTGGCTCAAGATAAATGTGTCCAGCATCCATTCTGGACATTCCCCCAAGGAGCAAGAAAGCGGGAGACAGGGAGAGCTATCTAGACGCGGATTGCAGGGGACAGAGGGGTGCTGGGGTTGTGAGCTATGAGAACAAGGAAAGGCTGGAGTCAGAGTCTCTCAGATAGCGAACCACTCCTCCCCGCCTATAGAAAAATCAGTTAAGGCAGTTCTCCGTCTACAGTGCTTGGCAATCCCCCTAACTCCGGGGATGGGTCTAGATCAGGGGTCCTGAGGCTCTCTACAGAATTGCATGCCAGCGCCTGTCCTGAAGACCAGTCTATGGACCAGCAGTTATTCCCACGGGGCCTCACACAGGCCTCCCAGCAACGGCCCATGGACCGGTGGTTGAAAAATAGTTATCTGGGGCTGGAGCAATAGCACAGCAGGTAGGGCGTTTGCCTTGCAGTCAGCCGACCCGGGTTACATTCCCAGCATCCCATATGGTCCCCTGAGCACTGCCAGGAGTAACTCCTGAGTGCAAAGCCAGGAGGTAACCCTTGTGCATTGCCGGGTGTGACCCAAAAAGCAAAAAAAAAAAGAAAAAGAAAAAGAAAAATAGTTATCTGTGAGGGATCCAACGCAGACAACAGCCAGTTTGGAATCTGTGCTAATGGAAGCCAAATGCTCTTAAGCCCAGAAGTGGCCCAGTGGCCTCAAGCAGCCAGGAGGAAGGTCAGCCTGTGGGTCAACTCAGTCCATGGAGGGAAGGAAAACCCA
Organism: Sorex araneus; assembly: GCF_027595985.1. Classification (NCBI taxonomy): domain Eukaryota; kingdom Metazoa; phylum Chordata; class Mammalia; order Eulipotyphla; family Soricidae; genus Sorex; species Sorex araneus. The sequence continues at coordinate 7,573,496 of NC_073307.1, forward strand.
GAGAGCCAGAGCAAGTCCCGAGGAAGTGCTTCCTGAAGACACAGCTCTAGCACACAGCTCTGTCCCTGCCCACCGCCCGCCCTTTCTAAGAAAGAGCCTGAGGAAGTCCAATTTTCTGCGATAGGATGCAGCAAAACCATCCTATCTGAATCCGCATCTTTCTGCCCTGGGTTGTATTGTTTTCTTTTGTTTCATCTTTACTGTGTCATTCGACACAGACACTTAGTTATTTCGGGAGATCTTGCTTATCCAGCTTGCTTCAGCCAATCCCGCTTTTTGGCTCTCCGAAGGCATCCAGCCACAGACACCAACACGTGCAGACACAAACCTCGCAGGGATCCGGGGCCTTCCGGTTCCCGCAGCGGCCTCTCTGCACACAGGCCCGGGTGACCCACTTTGGGCTGCTTCCTTTCACAAAACTGCAGGACACCAGCACACTCACACGCACGTGCTAATTACCCAGACCCACTGCAGAGCAACATCCTGTCCCAGAAGCCAGCCCCGGCTCCCGCAGCTTATATGATCTGAGCCCAGTAGACATCCCCGTGCCCATAAAGGGTATCGCGCATCTCGTAGCACGGCCTAGCCGCCCCTTCCTACTCTTTTCAGACTCCACTGCCAAATTCTCCGTGGCTCTATAGGCCTTGCCTGCTCCCCACACATTAGCATTCCCCTCGAGTCTGGGTGCCACGTAACAATCCCAATCCCCCTCCCAATCCATTCCGTTGGGTGTTGTGAGGACTGGGTGGTGGCACTTGCTCCTTTAGCTGTGCTCTTGGGGGTGAGAATGGGGTGGGCACATCCAGCCGCAGTGCTCACATACCCTGCCACAGTGCCCTCCGGGAGGTGCTCGTCAGGGCCTCACTCCTCGTGGTGATCGAGTACGTCCTGGTCATGTTGCTTGCCAGGAGATCTTTGGGGTGCTCACACCATGGTCTCCAGCGGTTGCACTCCTAGGTGCAGTGCTCTGCAGGTGCTGAATCCTTTAGTTGCTGTCCATGCCCAACAGCTGGCTGTGGTTCTGTCACAACACTTGAGGCGCCAGCAACCACAGACGCCCACAGCAGAGATAGGGGATGGGATGGGAGGGGGACTGGGACTTGACGTGGCCCCTATCGGGTGTGGCACATGTCGCAGTCTGGGGGTGGAATTCATGAGGGCAAGTATCACTGAGTCCCAGTCTCCTCGATTTTTATACTCAAATTAAATTCACAGAAATCGAGGCATCTGTCCAAATCCGTAGTGGCAAGGCTCAGGAACAGGATGAAACTTTCTGGAGCCCAGGAGAGTTTGGAGGTGACTCCGTACAGTACACAGGACTGCCCAGAATGGCCTCAGTTGACAGAGTCCATGGAGCATCTTATATTTTGCTCTTCAATTCTAAAAGGGGGAGAGCCCAAAGGACAATTTCCAGTGGGGAAAGTAATGAGACTTAACCTTGTTCTCTCTTGAAAAGAAAAATCCTAAAAGACAGCTGACAGCTGTCTCAAATATCTAAGCATCTGGCACTGGTAAAATAAACCAGATGTGTTTCATGATGCTCGTGATGAGGATCGGGAATGCTGGAAAACAAAAATCATCAGAATCAATTCTAACAATCTCATTGGGTTGGTAAAAGGGATTCGTGAATTAGGCAGCATCCCATGGAACCAACTAATAGGAAAGCAATGCGAGGAGCTCTAAACGCTGTAGGGCTGTGGGAGTGGGAAGGAGGGTGGGAGATGGAATCCAGTCATGTCTGGCAAAGCCACCTCCCTCTCAGAAGGCAAAGATGCTTCTCAAGCAGACCACCTCACCTGTGCAATTCCAGACCTGGAGACCAGAATCACAATTAGATAAAGAATTGCTTTACGATGGAGCTTAGCCTAAATGACTCCATTTGTTTTTTAAATCGGGCACAATGAACACAACATCTACAATGCAGTCAATCTGGATTACCTGCACAGGAAAATAGATTTTCAGTAATTAGAATCTTCCCCAAACATTGCTACCTCGTGAGGCAGTGAGCTCTCATCCATTACAATTTTCAAGCAAAACTTGGATGCCAATAAATCAAAGCTATTGGAGACATTCATTCCTAAGCTGGACTGACAAAAATCACTTTTAAGAGTCCAGATACTTTTTTCAATTCTGGGATGTGTCTCAAGTGAAATGTAATTAGTAAAATTATATTCGGTGTTTCTCAAATTTCAGTGTACATACAAATCACCTTGAAAGTGGTTTAAAGCACCTTCCAGGGTCCCCTGGCTTCTGAGATTCTGGTTCACTAACTTCAAGATCACTTGTCACTTGTCATCCCATTGATCAACGATTTGTTTGAGTGGGCCCAGTAACTTCTCCATTCGTCCTAGCATTTTTAGCAGCCTCTCTTTACTTGTCCTTCCCAATGGTGCTGCATTGGAGGCTCTTTCAGGGTCAGGGGAATGAGACCCATCATTGTTACTGTATTTGGCATATGGATACACCAAAGGGGAGCTTGCCAGACTCTCCTGTGTGGGTAGTAAACTCTCGGTAGCTTGCCAGGCTCTCCAAGAGGGAGAACTAGGCTATCAGAATATAATAACCTTATTACCATAATGACCATTTCAAGACATGGTGCAGAATGATAAATAACTTACCCACAGACAGTTACTAAGTGACCACGTGAACCCAAGGCCGTTGGACTCCAGAGTCCCATTGCTAAATTTACTTACTCAGCACCACGGGAAAAACTTTAAAAAGGGGAAATTCTTTTTGTTGATGTTGTTGTTGTTTGGGGGCCACACCTAATGACTGTGGCTCCTGGGGAACTGCTGCTGGCCAAGAGCTCAGGGAACCATTTGGTGCCAGGGGCTGAACTCAGGGCTCCTGTATGCAAAACAGGTGTCCCAGACTTCGAGCTAATCCCACTCACAAAGTCTGGCCTCAAGAGTGTCCACAAGTTAAACTCTTCTCTTTGCAGGCCAGCTTAAGTCACTCCATCTCTGTTATGTATGGTAGGGAATGGCTGGAGTCAGTAATGGGCTCTGCAGTCTAGTATCACCTGTGATCTAAGCAGTATAACTTGGTCTTCTAAACCCCAATTTTATCTGAGGGTGGGGGGGGTTAAGATGGTTGACTTCCTTTTAGTCTAAAGTTCAAAATAGATTTTGTTTTTCTAATAAACCCAAAAATGATCCTGATTCTTTGGGTCCGAAGACTGTGCTTTAGATAGCTCTTCAAATCATAATCATTTATTAGATATTTATGAAGAGATGAAAGAAAATTAAAAGGCTTTGGCAAGCAAAAAGGGAAATGAGAAGTAATGTGCACTTGGCATTCATATAGGAAATAAAACCGTGTAATGACTACTTCAAAGGGAAGAAACCCTCCAAAACATAGGCCGCATCCAGCCAACGGTATAAAAACATTTGGAGGAGAAATTAATTGGTACATATGGCTGTGGGTGTTCGTTCCTAGCCATACTAAACATTCCATCAAAGCCTTCGGTGAAGTCATTCCAAGATGCTGTCACTTCAAAGTCTCTTACCTGGGGCTCCTGGATCCACTGACCCCCCCCCCCACACACCCTCATTTGCAGTCTCACCCAGACCAGAAGGGAGCGTGGGACTTCGGAGGAAAGACTGGGACGAAAAGTATAAGCTTATGGGCCGGAGAGATAGTACAGCGGGATTGGAGTTTGTCTTGCACGCGGTCAATCTGGGTTCTATCCCCGGTGTCCTGAGCCCCGGCAGGAGTGACCCGGGAGCACAGAGTCAGGAGTGAGCCCTGAGTGCAGAGCCCGGAGTGATCCCAGAAATGCACGAAGCCACTTGCAAAAGCCTTTAGCCCTGACATGGAAACCTGAGGCACTACCATAAAAATACTAATTCCCCAAAGGCAAATTCAAAGGAAATGCCTGTCTGTCCTCCCAGACTCTATCAAACTGTGCTCTCCCAGCCCAGGTCTGCTGACGACACCAGAGAACTGTGGGCTCCAGCTGTTGACCTCAAGTTCAGCTCTCTTTATTTTTTAAAAAAATTTTAAGCATTTATTTATATATTTTTAATGTAGGCAAAAGCCACAATTGTTTTGTTTTAAATTTTTCTATTAAGTCACCATGAGAGAGAGCATTGCAAAGCTGTTCGTGACAGGGTTCAGTCATACAGTGTCCCAACACCCATCCGTCCACCAGGGCACATTTCCCAGCACCAGTGTTCGCAGTTTCCCTCCCAGCAACCCCCAACTCCTCCCCACCCCCAGCCTGCCTCTATGGCAGGCACATTTCTTCTCTCTCTCTCTCTCTCTCTCTCTCTCTCTCTCCCTCTCCCCCCCACTTCCCTTCCTCTCTTTTGGGCATTGTGATTTGCAATACAGATACTGAAAGTTTATCATGTATATCCCTTTATCTACTTTCAACGCAGTTCTCTCAGTTCCTATTCAGCATGATAATTTTCAACTATCATTGTCATACTGGTCCCTTTTCTATCTTACCTACCCTCCGCCCTCCACATACTTAGGGTAGACTCCTCCCATTAACCAGTCCTCATGGCCCCTGTTTTCCTTGGCCTTGGATATTAGTCTCATACTATTTTTTTCTTAATATACCACAAATGAGTGCAGTCCCTCTCTATCTGTCCCTCTCCTTCTGACTCATTTCACTCAGCATGATACTCTCCATGTCTGTCCATTTATATGCAAATTTCATGATTTCATTTTTTTTCTAACAATGTTCAGCTCTCTTTAGGCACTGCTTACTATCATCTGATTAGCAGATCTTATTTGTTCTAGTTGTGTGGGTCCAGACACCCTGTAGGCTAAACAAGGAAGTAGAACACAAAGAATTATTCCATTCTAGTAAGTGAATATAAACTATCCGGTACAAAGAAACCAAGAGATACCCTAGGACTGAGGGAAAGTTGATCCAAAAAGGTGGGAAGGTGAACCCTTCCCTCCCCAAGGCTGGGGTTCAGAACTCACTGCAGTGACTTCATCAAGCCACTCATGTCAACAGGAAGTTGCCTGTCTAGATTCCCCGTCCGCCTCCAGCAACGGGGCACCACTCTTTTCTGCTTTCGCCTCTTCCTCCACTGCCCTTGCTAAGCCAATTCCCAGGCTGAGAGGAAGATGGTTCAGGGACCAAATTACTTGCCAGCATCTAAATAGACCTACTTTTCTTGCATCGACTCTTATATCTCAAATATTGGCCTTCAAGTGGGGAACAAGGAGACCTCACAGCATATATAAATGTTTACTCTAAATGGATCTTAGCACACATACACGAGCTCACGTAGGCAAGGCAAGAGCACACAGAATCCAAATAGACCATGGGCCCCAGAGAGAACCGGGTTTTATGGGAAAGAAAGGGGGTATTGAGTAAAAAGACATTATTGGAGAACTCCTAGATATTATTCTAGCAATCGTGTGCATTCATGTATGTTTTTATGTAAATTAATATTCTATTTGAATTCTTAGGTATTTTTTTAAGGAATCTTAAGCAACATGACAATTTGGGCCTTCTAGTTCTATATATACTTGTGCATACTTTGACTGCATATATTTCATTTTCCTTTGCGTAAAGTTAAAATACGGAAAGCTTAAAAAAAAAAAAGCATGAGCTATTTCTGTCAACCCTCTCCTGGGACTCTGTTCCCAAGTTAGGCAGTTACTTAGAATTGAGCAATTGCACTGTCCTTTTGCCTGATAGTTATCATCTTAGAAACTCATGGCACTTTTAAAAACAGCAGAGAATACAGCAAACCTCCTTCAACTGGCCTGCAGACTCCCTTGAAACACAGCAGATACACTTCAATCTACTATATTTGGATTTAAGTATATATTTAGACTCCATCCCAGGGAGCTGAGTGCTTTGTAGTCTGAGCACATGTTGCTCTCCTGTTAGGCATCTTAAGAAATCATTTTTGTTTCTTTTAGCTACTTAAAAAAAAAAAAGCATGAGTCTAAGAATGATTTAGTGGGGGAGAAAGAACCAGGACAAACTGACTCTCTGGGCCCGTGGTCACCCATGTGCTCTCCCGAGAGACAAAGGCTGAGCTGCAGAGAGACAAAGGCTGAGTTGCAAAGCCCCTTCTTCAGTGCTGCCTTTCCTGTGGGGGTCTGCGGCACATTACCACATGTAACCACACATTTGTCACGCCCTGTTGTTTCCACATTTTGGTTGATAACCTTGGGTCATGGGACCGTGGTTCGGTATGACTGTTTGCCCCAGCTACTCAGCAGGTAAGAGGAGCAGCACTGCATGTGCAGTGGCGTGTGCTGACCCTTTGTCTTCTTGTGCACTGCCAGCTCTGAGCCTCGAATTCTCAGTGCTCACTCCTTGCCAGTTTGTGTAAACAAGTGCTATAGCACGAAAGACCACCTGTGCCATTTCTACAACCAGCGAAGGATGAGCCAACGGATGCTCGCTGGAAATACTCAGCGCCCATCCCTGAAAGACTGTGTGCACGGGACACCAAGCACTGGGACCTGACCGACCGCACTGTGGGTTTCGAAAGAAAGGTGTGGCAGCACATGTGACATATGATGCGAGCGTTCGGTGGTTGAGAGCCATTTCCTTGGCCAGCCCACAGCGACAGATTAACAGAGAACGAGGTGGGGGGGTGCTGGGGGTGGGGACGGAGAAACAGGGCCCTAGGCTGATCGGTAGTCAGTTTATTTCTCTCTCTTCCCCAGCATAGTCCGATCCTTCCCTTACAGCACAACTGTAAACCGTAGTTGTAGTTTTGGTCGTAACCCCCAGTCATCACAGTTCCATCATCCCAGTCTCCTCGTAGACCTCAAAGTCCCCGAACTCTAGTTCTCCTCATCTAGTCCCCTCTTATCCCTTACAGCATAGAAATCGTGAAGGGTGGGGGGACACATGGGTGGGGTTGAACATTGTCATAACAACAAACAGAAGTAAAGCCTCTCCTTCAGGGGAAGTTCTAGGAGATTATCTCAAGGACAAATCTCATTTGAGGGAGATCCGCTCAAGGGCAGGATTCCATCTAGGGTGTATTGCTTTCTCCTTCCTCAGCTAGTAATCCATTTAAATTTACTTCTTAGAATATTTCTCTGAGAGGCATATATGTTTACAAGAATATGTAAATATATATGCCTCTTGGAGAGCCCGGCAAGCTACCAAGAGTATCCCGCCCACATGGCAGAGCCTGGCAAGCTCCCTGTGGCGTATTCGATATGCCAAAAATAGTAACAATAACAGGTCTCATTCCCATGACCCTGAAAGAAGTCTCCAATCATTGGGAAAGATGAGTAAGGGCGAGTAAGAAGAGGATGCTAAAACCTCAGGGCTGGGACGAATGGAGATGTTACTGCGCCCACTCGAGTAAATCAATGAATAATGGGATGGCAATGATACAGTGATAATGTTTCTAGTCATTTTGTATAAACACCATAAGAGATATATTAAGCTTAAAGGTTGGCTTTTCCTGGGGACATCTTGCTATTTATCCCAGACTACTCCGGCCAGGTTAGTCTTTCTAACTCCAGCCAGGGTCCTTATTCAGTTACTTCTTTTTGGGTCATGACAGAGATTGTACCATGACCATGCTCTTAACTTATTATACTCCTTATGGCACTTAGCTTGTCCCTTTAAGATGCCAGGGTAGCTTACAGCTTGCCCTGAATCCATCCAGTTCCTTCATCGGGACCCTCCTTTGGAAGGTGTTAGGAAGTAAAGGCAACTAAGGCTTAAGTCAAGTAAACATGGATGCCCAGGAATAAATATTATTTGGAGTCAATTAACTCTCATGTTACAAAAACTGGAGCATGAGCCAGAACAATAGCACAGCGGGTAGGACATTTGCCCTGCACGTGGCTGACCTGGGTTCAATTCCTCCGTCTCTCTCAGAGAGCCCGGCAAGCTACCGAGAGTATCCCGCCCGCACAGCAGAGCCTGGCAAGCTACCCGTGGCATATTCAATATGCCAAAAACAGGAACAACAAGTCTCACAATGGAGATATTACTGGTACCTGCTCAAGCAAATCGATGAACAATGAGCAAATCAATGAACAACGGGGACGACAGTGCTGCTGCTACAGTTACAAAACATAGCATTAACTGTCTTCCTGTGTCTATACAAAAAGGACATTGCTGAACCATGCAAATGACATAAAGGAAAGAGAAAAGCAATGTAGGATTATTAGTGCTTGATGGAATTGGGTGTGCCTCAAGGGCACTGTTGTGGGAGTAGCTCAATAACCCTAAGTCCCTGTGGGAGAAGCAAGGACAACCCAATGTTATCCAGCACCACACAAGTCACTACAAGCTTCAAAAGACAGGGTTTCTAGGCACTCGAGGGGTCTGAAGATGGGCACTGAGACAGAGCAACATAAGTAAATACATCTTAAATGAGGGTACTGCAGAGAAAGTACCAGATAATAAAACCACTGACAGTGGTATAGAATCTTTGGACACAGAAGTTAAACTCTATAAGGCTGTATTTTCACAGCACAGAAGTAAATTTTCTTAAGTGTAGTAATTTGACTTTAGTGCACAGCTCAATAACAACTTATATATTAACTTTTTTTTCAGACCAGGAAAAATGTTCACTACTGTCAAAGAAATGATGTGATTTGTTTTGAACTCTTCAATTTATCTTTACATATATGTATATATGTTATACATATATAATGAGTGCTTTGTGCTTCATATCCTTGCACCAAAAAATGCTTAGTACTAAATAATTTTAAGTAATACTAGCATAATTTCTTAAAGGCATCACATAATTGAAACACATCTTTTTGCAAAAATATTTGGCAGAAAATCTGTAATGATTATGCTGTGAAATATGGTACTTACAACTCTATTTGAGGCTTATTTATTCTGCATTGCATTATTATATTTGATAAATGTCTATTTTCACTGTCAGAATTACATTTCCTAGATAATTTCCCTAGAATTGCCTAAATTCCACAAGTAACTGACATCAAATTTAGTCATTTCCCAACTTAAAGCCCTCCAAATTCCTAAAATGGGAAAGTACCTCAAAATTATATTTCTATTCATTGTGGAGTCCTATGTAAAATTATTTCATAAAGCAGGTTTTCAAAATAATTTAATTCAATTCAATTATAAGACTATCCAGTTAACCCATATGAAATGAGTCAAAAGTTTACAAAATATCTCTTACCTGATCCAAATTCCAGACACACATTGTTTTGTCTTATCTTCTCCCATCCTGGCAAATAGATCAGGAATCTCACTGTCAAGTTATTCTGCCAACATTTCATACTGTGTAATTTAATCATTTTTCACTCGGGAGTTATAAATTTACAAAAGTAGATTAATTACAAAAGCACAATTGCAGTAGTCTAGCAGGTAGGGTTGTTTACTTTATAAGTAGCTGACCAATGGGATTTGGTCCCCAGCACCACATATGGTCCCCTGAGCCCTGTCAGGTGTGACCCCTGAGTACAGTGTCATAAGTAATCCATGAACACCACCATGTGCAGCCTCCTAAAAAAATTTAAATGCACTATTGTAAATACATTCTTTCTGTCTCTCACAATTTTGATATTGTTAAATGTAACAGGCTAGCAAAAGCTGGTGATTTCTGAACTGAACATAAGGTAGACAATGGTTTTAAATATTTCAGACTGTTCTTCCAACTTTGAAAATCTTACTGAAAATAGGAATACACTTCCCAGAAAAATACACACACACACACACACCCCGATTGTGTTGCATACAATTCCAGCAGGTTAATAGATCTTCCTAATCTCTACTACCTCATTAACTCTTCTAAAGGACTATACTCTTGGGGCTGGAGCGATAGCACAGAGGGTAGGGCATTTGCCTTGCACGAGGCCGACCCGGGTTCGATTCCCAGCATCCCATATGGTCTCCTGAGCACCGCCAGGAGTAATTCCTGAGTGTAGAGCCAGGAGTAACCCCTGTGCATCGTCAGGTGTGACCCAAAAAGAAAAAATAAGTTAAAAATAAAGGACTATACTCAGAAGGTGAAGAAAGGACTGAATAACTATATAGCAATTCAAGTCATTTCCCAATTTTAGAACAGAAAAAAAGCCAGGATCTACCCACTCCACAATTTTCCAGGTGGCTATTACTCTTGCCTATATAAACACAAGTAAACTGGAAGAGCATGTAATATACTGGCCACACTGAGATAATTTTAAGGATGAAAGGGACATTAATAATTACACAAAACAATAAGACCATGATTCATAAAAAAAAGAAAAACATCGTCATTAAAATTTTACAAGGTGAATTTTCATGTTTTGGAGGGATGGGGAGTAGAGGGTCTCCTAAGCAGTGGTCAGGAGACCCGGGGCCTCTCCCAGAGATTTTGAGGCAGGGATTCAAGACTGGGCATTACCTGGGCCAAGCCAATGATGTGCGGGGTCTCCAGGATTACACCCGGCAATGCTGTGAGGACCGCGTGGTCCAGGGATCAAAGTATCAAAGTGAGGTTGGCTGCATGCAAGACATGTGTTTAACCCCTGTGTGATCTCGCCAATCCCTGGCTTTATTTTACTAAAGTAGTAGACTGTGGTTGCCCAGGATATCATCCCATTTCTCCTTTTTCTATACGAGCCTTTGAGCTCCCTCCTGTCTGCTTTACGGATTCTTAAACCCAACTCGGGATATATTTAAATTTTGAGAGAGTGAATGTGTGTGGCTTTCTGGGGAAGTTGTGGGTGGACCACATCTGTCTGTGTGGGTCTGACTCCCAGCTCTGCACTCAGGGGTCACTCCTGGGCTGGGGGACTTTGGGGGGACCATTTGTGGTGCTGGTGATCCAACCCTTGTCAGCCACATGCAAGACAAACACCCTATCTGCAGTACTATCAGTCTGGCCCCAAATTTAAATGTTTTAACCCTGAAAATTACTATTATACGTTAACAATGCAAGATTCACTGTATCACTGTATCACTGTCATCCCATTGTTCATCGATTTGCTCGAGTGGGCACCAGTAATATCTCCATTGTGAGACTTGTTTGTGACTGTTTTGGGCATGTCGAATATGACACGGGTAGCTTGCCAGTCTCTGCTGTGCGGGCGAGATACTCTCGGTAGCTTGCCGGAGTCTCCAAGAGGGATGGAGGAATCGAACCCGGGTCAGCAGCGTGCAAGGCAAAAGCCCTACCGCTGTGCTATTGCTCCAGCCCAATGCAAGATTATAATGTGTAATTATTTTCCTCGGAAGTGATATACTCAAGTATAACATATAACCAACTTTTAAAGAAAAATTGCTAAGGACAATACCATTTTGTATGCTTAGCACTATCCAGGAACCAGCTAACAGCCACAAACACACATAGAGCATCTCTCTACCTGGGATTTCTCTCCAGTCTTATGTGAATTTTGATCTGGACAAGGCAGAACGAATGTTCTATTTTCTTCTTCAAAATAGAAATATTTAAAGACCCAAGAGATGATGGTTTTCTAACTTATTTGGACACATAGTCAAGTCCCAAACATTGATTCTCATCTCTGCACATACTCCCCATTTGATTTTAACCTCCCAACAAGAAGTCTTTCTTAAGCTAATGTGCTACTAGCTAGTAAAACAACAAAAATAATAGTTAATATCAAAATCAGTAAATATTAGTTCATCATCTTGGTGACTTGATTTTGCTTTTTGGGTCACACCTGGCAATGCACTGGGGTTACTCTTGGCTCTGCACTCAGGAATCACCCCTGGCAGTGCTCAGAGGACCATACGGGATGCTGGGAATCAAATCCAGGTTGGCCGCATGCAAGGCAAATGCCCTACCCGCTGTTCTATTGCTCCAGCCCCCTTCTTGGTGACTTGAAAGCCATAAAGTTAAGAAAATATTTTAGAAAAATGTGGGCGTATTGTCTGCCTTCCATGTAGATTGGAACTTAAGTTCACACATTAGTTTGAAAAAACTCATAACCAATTCATTTCCTCCCTCCTACCTCCTTCGATAGTGTGAGGTTGATATATCAGCTTCCATCATTGAGTCTGTACCAAATCATATCTGAAACTAAAAATAGTAAACATTTGCACAAAAGGTATCCAGCGGAAAAACCCCACAGGGGAGATAAAATTGTCTTCTAAAATATACCAAAATATAGGTTCCCAAACCAGACGCAATCCCCCAGATGTTCCTGAGTCAAAGGCAGAACTTGGAGCTTCTGGAAACTGAAGACCATCTGGGTCCAAGACAAACAAGGAGGTTGCTTCCAAAACACCCCCTCTGAGGGCACTCTCCCATCGGTTCCCGGGCTGCAGGGGGCTCCCCTGGAACCCCCCGAACTTCCTGCACTGTGTGGATGCGCCTCTCTGCTCCTCTGTAACGCCCGAACTCCCAATCAGAAAGAGGGAATAGGGATAGCCAACTAGAAGGCTACAACTCTAGACTTCCACAACAATATGAAGAAACAGTGAAAATCCCCTCCACGAAGAGCAGATGAAGAAAAGATTCCAGAAATCTCCAAAGGGTCCACCCACATACTGGACCTCTCAGAAAAAGAATTCAGAGAAGAAATCTTGAAGAGAGTCGATGTACTCAAAGCAACCATAGAACACACCTCCAATAAATTAAGGGAGGAGATGAACGATGCTTTGGAACGGTCAACCAAGACAATGCAAGAAGAAATGAGATCAGAAATTTCAAAGCCAAGACACCCCCTCTGAGGCGTCGTCCTGTTCCCGGGTCGCCCGCAGAAGTCCAGCTTCCTCCTCCAGCACGAGGCGTACATGGCACATACGGAAGCCCGTGGAGTCAGCCAAGTTCCACCCACGGCAGCTCCTCCCCTCGCCAGGGCTGCGACAGCCCACAGGAGCCAGGCGGCTGCATGTGACGCGAGAGGAAAGCCAGGGCCTGCTTCTCTCGGAACCGTTAGGGACGTGGCAGAGACTCAGCTGCCCACGGAGCAGATGGGCAAGGCTGGAGCGTTCTGCAGAGTGAGGTGAAAAGGTACATTTCCTCGGGGAAGGAGACGTGGGGTGAGAAGGAAGGGAGTTTTCCGAATAACAAGCAAAGGATGTCAAGGAGGTAAACACCCAGGGTAGGCCGGTATGAGAAACCTATTTCAGAGGAGTTGAAAGAAAAATAAATGCAATGCCGTCAATAAAAATGAGAACCGTATCTCTCCAGCCTCGCTGGCAATTGAATTAATGTGTTGTGGGGGGTTTCTGAAGCACTGGGATTCATCCTTTAGTTGGTACACAATTAAAAATCAATGTAACCAACTGACACAGAAATAATTCTCTAATGTATCCCGTGTTACTCTGACTTCTTGTCTTTATGACCAGCCAACGCCCTTCCCTTTGTTGTTATACGGCTGCCACAGTGAACCCGGGGTTGCACATACTTTATCTCACCCTTCGTGCTGGGTGCTTGCCAAGGTCCCTGCACTTGGTTGTAGTACTTGTCCAGGGTGGGGGAGAGAGGTGTCATACCCCAAGTTTGGGTGCATCTGGAAATCCAGCGCTTTGTTGTGACACTGGAGGTCACAAACAGTATTACCGCGGGGATTGCCCTTGGCAAGTGAAGCCAGGGACTAAACTCCGCCTCACGCCCGCAAGGCGGGCTCTGTACCACCCTACCACCACTGGGCTCTATGCTGGCTTCTTAAATGTGGTAATTCTATAGCTCATGTGAAAACAACAGCCAAGAAAATAAATAAATAAAAAACAATTTACAAACGTCAACCTGAGATCAGGTGTTAGGTGGATTGAAAAGTCACCTGGGAAACCTCACAAAACTAGAGAAAAAAACTCCAGTTCATGAGAGCCGGAGCAAAGTCCAGAAATCTTGTTTGATGTAAACCTTCTCAGTTGACTCTGACTCATAGCCACTTTCACAAACCATTAGTTATCATGTCGTTCCGTTTCTAATAGTTCTACAGGAATTTCACATACAGCCCTAATACCTAAGCAACCCCAATGCAGACAAGAACAAAACATGGTGTGTTGAAGAGTTTGTACTCCGACACAGAGGCCAAATACATCACCATGATCCAATGCATCCGTCCAATAATAGGACATTATGAAAATCTCTCACTGGGTGTCATTCATAAGCCTATCTTAGCCTGGACTTTCAGGAGGAGATCTGGCACTGATGTGACTCCTAAAAGCTGAGATATTAGCCTAGTAGGAGAGAGAATGAGGAGAGAGGAGATAGGCCAGCTGCTCCATCCCACCCCCAGCTGCACAGACCAAGAATCAGGAGTCGCTGGCAGAGAGCAGCGGGGTCTGGCTAGGGGGTGCCACTCTCCATGTGGTTAGGGAAAAGTTGCCACCATTTAGCACGGATTGAACATCAGACTGGCATGGAGATTAGATGTCTAACAGCGTGAGTGACCTAGAGACCCAGAAGAAGAAGGGAAAGAGGAGAGGTAACTTAGGGATCCATGGGAGAATTCCTGGCAAGAGCTACAGAAGCACTGAAAATTCCCATGGAAACAGAAAAACAAATTAGAGGAAATGGAAGTCAAGAAGACAGGGTGGATGATTAGATGGAGGTGGAATATAGGAAGAATGGAAAGGGGATTAAAAAAGAGGAAAGAAGTTAAAGAAACCTCCCCTCCAGACCACCTAAAGTCAGTAATTGATCTTTCTTAAAGATCATTAATAAAACACCCTCAAGAGAAGAAAAAGCAAAGAAATTAGAAGGCACACTGTGAAAATAAAAAGCTCCTGCACCGCTAAAGAAATTTTGTTGAAAGGAAAATGCAACCTACAGAGTGAGATGTCTGGAAATCATTTCTCTGACAAGAGGTTGAAAAGGTTATACAACGCAACAACAAAGAACCCAATTGCATAATAGAATGTTACTTCATTGAAAAAAATAATAATGTGGAAAAATGAGTATATAGTTGGGTGGTAGAGCGAATGTCTCTGATTTGTGAGGCCAAAAACAACATGGGGCTCAGGGGACCTTTAAAAGAACCTGAAGGGGCTAAGTGATAGCACAGCGGGGAGAGGTTTGCCTTGCATGTGGCCAACCCGGGTTCAATCCTTGGCATCCTATATGGTCTCCCGAGCACCACCAGGAGTAATTCCTGAGAGCAGAGTCAGGAGTAACCCCATGAGCATTGCTGGGTGTGACCCAAAAAGCAAAACAAACAAACAAAAAATGTAAACCTCGAGGTGCTGGTGAGACTGTACAGCGATAGGGAGATGGGGCATCTGCCTTGCACGCAGCCAACCCGAGTTCAATCCCCTGCATCCCACATGTTTCCTCGAGCACTTCCAGGAGTAATTCCCAAGTAAGCCAAACCAAAAAGAAAGGGGGAGGGAAGGAGGAGGGAAGGAGGAGGGGAGGGGGAGGGAAGATGAGAGGAGAGGAGACTGGAGGGGAGGGGAGGGGAGGAGGAAACCTCAAATTCTAAGTTTATGAACAGTTGTAATACTGACTCCACAATGACTCAAAGTTTGTCCTTATGCTGAGTGACCCCAGGACACTTCAAATTCATGTAACCGTACTCTATCTAGGCTATTGCTAAGTTTTCTCTTTTGATGTTAACTTACCAGCTGTAACAGCAGCTGCTAACAGAACTACAGCAGTTCTTCCTGCTTCTAAATTTGCTATATCCGATACTTGCTGAAAGTAAGGGAGTTAGGTAACCAAATAATTTCCCTCTCTTCTGAACTCCAGAGTACGCCATCTGTAAATCCTTATGACACCTTCCTCATTCCATACAGCTTACTCTTAGTCTAACTACCTGAGAATCAGAAGTTCTCAGTACTTTTTGTTTGTGCCCCTTCACATACATCACACAATCACCTTGCAAACAAAATTAACAATCCAGAGGTATCCTTTTGCACCAAGATCTCTAGAAGTGTCAGCTGATGATGAATAAACAGACGCAGGATCCGACAACTCTTCTGAGTAGAGGAAATAATGCTCAGTCCTTCAGATGACCTTTTGCTTGGTTCCTTGTTCTTAACTGCACTCTTACTAGATAAGATTACTCAGAGGTACAGATGAAAGAACAAGAAAATATTAAAGCAGGGAAAATGAAATATATCCAAGGGAAAATAAACAAAAGAGACAGCTGCTATGATTTGGGGGAAGGGAAAGTAACTGCCAAGGAAAATAAATATAGATAATCCCTAGGTTCTATATACAATGAATTTCTGAAAAAATTCAGTTACATGTGAATGCTCTCAGAAGCTTAAAAAACTATAAGAACCTTTAGATACATCTTGCTGGCAAAAAGACATGTCTCAACGCTTCATTTTCATCTTCTCTGATTATTGAGCCTCATAGATGAACAGGTTAAAGCTAATAGCATGGTGGTAATGCCAAAATTGTGCCTTTAAGAGACATATTTATGATTCTGGCCTTTGCTTAATTGCAGCTAAGTTTATGAGGCCTATACCTCTTATACATGCTTCAACAGAACTCAGAGATTTTCTGGCACACTGCCTCTTATGATTGTAAAATTGTTGTCTGTTTTGTCTTTGGGGGCCACACCGAGAGATATTTGGGGCTTACACCTGGTTCCGTGCTCAGGCATCACTCCTGCATGGCAAGAACATATGTGCTGCTGGGGGTTGAACCCAGGTTGGCCACGTGCAGGGCAAGTGCCATCCCCACTTCACTATCCTTCCAGCCTTGTTTATAACAATTGATAGAAAATTCAATTTAGTGATTAAATTGACACTATTTTTTCAGCAAACCAAGGCTATTCTTCCTTTATTGGCCCTGAACAATCATCCTCTGGTGGCTGAGCAAAGTGAATATTTCATTTAGGAATGTGAATGATGTGGAAATGAAAACTGGACAAAATTTCAGAAACTCTTGTGTTAAAGGTGTGGGCTGGAGCGATAGCACAGCAGGAAGGGCGTTTGCCTTGCATGCAGCAGACCCGGGTTTGATTCCTCTGCCCCTCTCGGAGAGCCCGGCAAGCTACCGAGAGTATCTTGCCTGCATGGCAGAGCCTGGCAAGCTCCCTGTGGCATATCGATATGCCAAAAACAGTAACAACAAGCCTCACAATGGAGACGTTACTGGTGCCCACTCAAGCAAATCGATGACAGTGATGACTTGTATGAAAGGCTGCCTATTACTTTAATATTTAAGGAGACATCAGATGTTTGTTTTAGTAACTTAAGGGAAACTCTGTCTAATGGGTTAGAGAAGCAGAAAGGAGCTGATTAGTCCTCACAATGCCCTAAGATGGGTATCCCCGGGGTCTCCCAGATCTCTGTTCTCCTCTTCTTTCTGTGCTACTTGAATTCTGAAACCAGACTGAACAATAATGAATTTATTACC